>NW_026535807.1:22975000-22982500 GCF_028551555.1 Melozone crissalis | reverse complement strand
TTCCCTTCCCTTCCCTTCCCTTCCCTTCCCTTCCCTTCCCTTCCCGGAACCTTCCCTTCCCTTCCCTTCCCTTCCCTTCCCTTCCCTTCCCTTCCCTTCCCTTCCCTTCCCTTCCCTTCCCTTCCCTTCCCTTCCCTTCCCTTCCCTTCCCTTCCCTTCCCTTCCCTTCCCTTCCCTTCCCTTCCCTTCCTTTCCCTTCCCTTCCCTTCCCTTCCCTTCCCTTCCCTTCCCTTCCCTTCCCTTCCCTTCCCTTCCCTTCCCGGAACCTTCCCTTCCCTTCCCTTCCCTTCCCTTCCCTTCCCTTCCCTTCCCTTCCCTTCCCGGAACCTTCCCTTCCCGGAACCTTCCCTTCCCTTCCCTTCCCTTCCCTTCCCTTCCCTTCCCTTCCCTTCCCGGAACCTTCCCTGCCCGGAACCTTCCCTTCCCTTCCCGGAACCTTCCCTTCCCGGAACCTTCCTTCCCTTCCCTTCCCTTCACTTCCCTTCCCGGAACCTTCCCGGAACCTTCCCTTCCCTTCCCGGAACCTTCCCTTCCGGGAACCTTCCTTCCCTTCCCTTCCCGGAACGTTCCCTTCCTTCCCGGAACCTTCCCTTCCCTTCCCTTCCCTTCCCTTCCCTTCCCTTCCCTTCCCTTCCCTTCCGGGAACCTTCCATCCCTTCCCTTCCCTTCCCTTCCCTTCCCTTCCCTTCCCTTCCCTTCCCTTCCCTTCCCTTCCATTCCCTTCCCTTTCCTTCCCGGAATATTCCCTTCCCTTCCCTTCCCTTCCCTTCCCTTCCCTTCCCTTCCCTTCCCGGAACCTTCCCTTCCCGGAACCTTCCCTTCCCTTCCCGGAACCTTCCCTTCCCTTCCCGGAACCTTCCCTTCCCGGAACCTTTCCTTCCCTTCCCTTCCCTTCCCTTCCCTTCCCTTCCCTTCCCTTCCCTTCCCGGAACCTTCCCTTCCCTTCCCGGAACCCTCCCTTCCCGGAAGTTTCCCTTCCCGGAACCTTCCCTTCCCTTCCCGGAACCTTCCTTCCCTTCCCTTCCCTTCCCTTCCCTTCCCTTCCCTTCCCTTCCCTTCCCTTCCCTTCCCTTCAATTCCCTTCCCTTCCCTTCCCTTCCCTTCCCTTCCCTTCCCTTCCCTTCCCTTCCCTTCCCTTCCCTTCCCTTCCCTTTCCTTCCCGGAACCTTCCCTTCTCAGAATATTCCCTTCCCTTCCCTTCCCTTCCCTTCCCTTCCCTTCCCTTCCCTTCCCGGAACCTTCCCTTCCCTTCCCTTCCCTTCCCTTCCCTTCCCTTCCCTTCCCTTCCCGGAACCTTCCCTTCCCGGAACCTTCCCTTCCCGGAACCTTCCCTTCCCTTCCCTTCCCTTCCCTTCCCTTCCCGGAACCTTCCCTGCCCGGAACCTTCCCTTCCCTTCCCGGAACCTTCCCTTCCCGGAACCTTCCTTCCCTTCCCTTCCCTTCACTTCCCTTCCCGGAACCTTCCCGGAACCTTCCCTTCCCTTCCCGGAACCTTCCCTTCCGGGAACCTTCCTTCCCTTCCCTTCCCGGAACGTTCCCTTCCTTCCCGGAACCTTCCCTTCCCTTCCCTTCCCTTCCCTTCCCTTCCCTTCCCTTCCCTTCCCTTCCCTTCCCTTCCGGGAACCTTCCCTTCCCTTCCCTTCCCTTCCCTTCCCTTCCCTTCCCTTCCGTTCCCTTCCCTTCCCTTCCCTTCCCTTCCCTTCCCTTCCCTTCCCTTCCATTCCCTTCCCTTTCCTTCCCGGAATATTCCCTTCCCTTCCCTTCCCTTCCCTTCCCTTCCCTTCCCTTCCCTTCCCTTCCCTTCCCTTCCCTTCCCTTCCCTTCCCTTCCCTTCCCTTCCCGGAACCTTCCCTTCCCTTCCCGGAACCTTCCCTTCCCTTCCCGGAACCTTCCCTTCCCGGAACCTTTCCTTCCCTTCCCTTCCCTTCCCTTCCCTTCCCTTCCCTTCCCGGAACCTTCCCTTCCCGGAACCTTCCCTTCCCTTCCCGGAACCTTCCCTTCCCGGAAGTTTCCCTTCCCGGAACCTTCCCTTCCCTTCCCGGAACCTTCCTTCCCTTCCCTTCCCTTCCCTTCCCTTCCCTTCCCTTCCCTTCCCTTCCCTTCCCTTCCCTTCAATTCCCTTCCCTTCCCTTCCCTTCCCTTCCCTTCCCTTCCCTTCCCTTCCCTTCCCTTTCCTTCCCGGAACCTTCCCTTCTCAGAATATTCCCTTCCCTTCCCTTCCCTTCCCTTCCCTTCCCTTCCCTTCCCTTCCCATCCCTTCCCGGAACCTTCCCGGACCCTTCCCTTCCCGGAACCTTCCCTTCCCTTCCCTTCCCGGAACCTTCCCTTCCCGTAACGTTCCCTTCCCGGAACCTTCCCTTCCCTTCCCTTCCCTTCCCTTCCCTTCCCTTCCGGGAACCTTCCCTTCCCTTCCCTTCCCTTCCCTTCCCTTCCCTTCCCTTCCCTTCCCTTCCCGGAACCTTCCCTTCCCTTCCCTTCCCTTCCCTTCCCTTCCCTTCCCTTCCCTTCCCTTCCCGGAACCTTCCCTGCCCGGAACCTTCCCTTCCCTTCCCGGAACCTTCCCTTCCCTTCCCTTCCCTTCCCTTCCCTTCCCTTCCCTTCCCTTCCCTTCCCTTCCCTTCCCTTCCCTTTCCTTCCCGGAACCTTCCCTTCTCAGAATATTCCCTTCCCTTCCCTTCCCTTCCCTTCCCTTCCCTTCCCTTCCCTTCCCTTCCCTTCCCATCCCTTCCCGGAACCTTCCCGGACCCTTCCCTTCCCGGAACCTTCCCTTCCCTTCCCTTCCCGGAACCTTCCCTTCCCGTAACGTTCCCTTCCCGGAACCTTCCCTTCCCTTCCCTTCCCTTCCCTTCCCTTCCCTTCCCTTCCCTTCCCTTCCCTTCCGGGAACCTTCCCTTCCCTTCCCTTCCCTTCCCTTCCCTTCCCTTCCCTTCCCGGAACCTTCCCTTCCCGGAACCTTCCCTTCCCTTCCCTTCCCTTCCCTTCCCTTCCCTTCCCTTCCCGGAACCTTCCCTGCCCGGAACCTTCCCTTCCCTTCCCGGAACCTTCCCTTCCCGGAACGTTCCTTTCCTTCCCTTCCCTTCCCTTCCCTTCCCTTCCCTTCCCTTCCCTTCCCTTCTCTTCCCAGAACCTTCCCTTCCTTTCCCTTCCCTTCCCTTCCCTTCCCTTCCCTTCCCTTCCCTTCCCTTCCCTTCCCTTCCCTTCCCTTCCCTTCCCTTCCCTTCCCTTCCCTTCCCTTCCATTCCCTTCCCTTCCCTTCCCTTCCCGGAACCTTCCCGGAACCTTCCCTTCCCTTCCCTTCCCTTCCCTTCCCTTCCCTTCCCTTCCCTTCCCGGAACCTTCCCTTCCCTTCCCGGAACCTTCCCTTCCCTTCCCTTCCCTTCCCTTCCCTTCCCTTCCCTTCCCGGAACCTTCCCTTCCCGGAACCTTCCCTTCCCTTCCCTTCCCTTCCCTTCCCTTCCCTTCCCGGAACCTTCCCTTCCCTTCCCTTCCCTTCCCTTCCCTTCCCTTCCCTTCCCTTCCCTTCCCGGAACCTTCCCTTCCCGGAACCTTCCCTTCCCGGAACCTTCCCTTCCCTTCCCTTCCCTTCCCTTCCCTTCCCTTCCCGGAACCTTCCCTGCCCGGAACCTTCCCTTCCCTTCCCGGAACCTTCCCTTCCCGGAACCTTCCTTCCCTTCCCTTCCCTTCCCTTCCCTTCCCGGAACCTTCCCGGAACCTTCCCTTCCCTTCCCGGAACCTTCCCTTCCGGGAACCTTCCTTCCCTTCCCTTCCCGGAACGTTCCCTTCCTTCCCTTCCCTTCCCTTCCCTTCCCTTCCCTTCCCTTCCCTTCCCTTCCCTTCCCTTCCCTTCCCTTCCCTTCCGGGAACCTTCCCTTCCCTTCCCTTCCCTTCCCTTCCCTTCCCTTCCCTTCCCTTCCCTTCCCTTCCCTTTCCTTCCCGGAATATTCCCTTCCCTTCCCTTCCCTTCCCTTCCCTTCCCTTCCCTTCCCTTCCCTTCCCTTCCCTTCCCTTCCCTTCCCGGAACCTTCCCTTCCCTTCCCGGAACCTTCCCTTCCCTTCCCGGAACCTTCCCTTCCCGGAACCTTCCCTTCCCTTCCCGGAACCTTCCCTTCCCTTCCCGGAACCTTCCCTTCCCGGAACCTTTCCTTCCCTTCCCTTCCCTTCCCTTCCCTTCCCGGAACCTTCCCTTCCCGGAACCTTCCCTTCCCTTCCCGGAACCTTCCCTTCCCGGAAGTTTCCCTTCCCGGAACCTTCCCTTCCCTTCCCGGAACCTTCCTTCCCTTCCCTTCCCTTCCCTTCCCTTCCCTTCCCTTCCCTTCCCTTCCCTTCCCTTCAATTCCCTTCCCTTCCCTTCCCTTCCCTTCCCTTCCCTTCCCTTCCCTTCCCTTCCCTTCCCTTCCCTTCCCTTTCCTTCCCGGAACCTTCCCTTCTCAGAATATTCCCTTCCCTTCCCTTCCCTTCCCTTCCCTTCCCTTCCCTTCCCTTCCCATCCCTTCCTGGAACCTTCCCGGACCCTTCCCTTCCCGGAACCTTCCCTTCCCTTCCCTTCCCGGAACCTTCCCTTCCCGTAACGTTCCCTTCCCGGAACCTTCCCTTCCCTTCCCTTCCCTTCCCTTCCCTTCCCTTCCCTTCCGGGAACCATCCCTTCCCTTCCCTTCCCTTCCCTTCCCTTCCCTTCCCTTCCCTTCCCTTCCCTTCCCTTCCCTTCCCTTCCCTTCCCGGAACCTTCCCTTCCCGGAACCTTCCCTTCCCTTCCCTTCCCTTCCCTTCCCTTCCCTTCCCTTCCCGGAACCTTCCCTGCCCGGAACCTTCCCTTCCCTTCCCGGAACCTTCCCTTCCCGGAACCTTCCTTTCCTTCCCTTCCCTTCCCTTCCCTTCCCTTCCCTTCCCTTCCCTTCCCTTCCCTTCCCTTCCCTTCCCTTCCCTTCCCTTCCCTTCCCTTCCCTTCCCTTCCCTTCCCTTCCCTTCCCTTCCCTTCCCTTCTCTTCCCAGAACCTTCCCTTCCTTTCCCTTCCCTTCCCTTCCCTTCCCTTCCCTTCCCTTCCCTTCCCTTCCCTTCCCTTCCCTTCCCTTCCCTTCCCTTCCCTTCCCTTCCCTTCCCTTCCCTTCCCTTCCCTTCCCTTCCCTTCCCTTCCCTTCCCGGAACCTTCCCGGAACCTTCCCGGAACCTTCCCTTCCCTTCCCTTCCCTTCCCTTCCCTTCCCTTCCCTTCCCTTCCCTTCCCTTCCCTTCCCGGAACCTTCCCTTCCCTTCCCTTCCCTTCCCTTCCCTTCCCTTCCCTTCCCGGAACCTTCCCTTCCCGGAACCTTCCCTTCCCTTCCCTTCCCTTCCCTTCCCTTCCCTTCCCTTCCCGGAACCTTCCCTTCCCTTCCCTTCCCTTCCCTTCCCTTCCCTTCCCTTCCCTTCCCTTCCCTTCCCTTCCCTTCCCTTCCCTTCCCTTCCCTTCCCTTCCTTTCCCTTCCCTTCCCTTCCCTTCCCTTCCCTTCCCTTCCCTTCCCTTCCCGGAACCTTCCCTTCCCTTCCCTTCCCTTCCCTTCCCTTCCCTTCCATTCCCTTCCCTTCCCTTCCCTTCCCTTCCCTTCCCTTCCCTTCCCTTCCCTTCCCTTCCTTTCCCTTCCCTTCCCTTCCCTTCCCTTCCCTTCCCTTCCCTTCCCTTCCCTACCTTTCCCTTCCCTTCCCTTCCCTTCCCTTCCCTTCCCTTCCCTTCCCTTCCCTTCCCGGAACCTTCCCTTCCCTTCCCGGAACCTTCCCTTCCCAGAATATTCCCTTCCCTTCCCTTCCCTTCCCTTCCCTTCCCTTCCCGGAACCTTCCCGGAACCTTCCCGGACCCTTCCCTTCCCGGAACCTTCCCGGACCCTTCCCTTCCCGGAACCTTCCCTTCCCTTCCCGGAACCTTCCCTTCCCGTAACGTTCCATTCCCGGTACCTTCCCTTCCCTTCCCTTCCCTTCCCTTCCCTTCCCTTCCCTTCCCTTCCCGGAACCTTCCCTTCCCTTCCGTTCCCTTCCCTTCCCTTCCCTTCCATTCCCTTCCCTTCCCTTCCCTTCCCGGAACCTTCCCTTCCCGGAACCTTCCCTTCCCTTCCCTTCCCTTCCCTTCCCTTCCCTTCCCTTCCCTTCCCTTCCCTTCCCGGAACCTTCCCAGCCCGGAACCTTCCCTTCCCTTCCCGGAACCTTCCCTTCCCTTCCCTTCCCTTCCCTTCCCTTCCCTTCCCTTCACTTCCCTTCCCGGAACCTTCCCGGAACCTTCCCTTCCCTTCCCTTTCCTTCCCGGAATATTCCCTTCCCTTCCCTTCCCTTCCCGGAACCTTCCCTTCCCTTCCCGGAACCTTCCCTTCCCGGAACCTTCCCTTCCCTTCCCGGAACCTTCCCTTCCCTTCCCGGAACCTTCCCTTCCCGGAACCTTACCTTCCCTTCCCTTCCCTTCCCTTCCCTTCCCTTCCCTTCCCGGAACCTTCCCTTCCCGGAACCTTCCCTTCCCTTCCCGGAACCTTCCCTTCCCGGAAGTTTCCCTTCCCGGAACCTTCCCTTCCCTTCCCGGAACCTTCCTTCCCTTCCCTTCCCTTCCCTTCCCTTCCCTTCCCTTCCCTTCCCTTCCATTCCCTTCCCTTCCCTTCCCTTCCCTTCCCTTCCCTTCCCTTCTCTTCCCAGAACCTTCCGTTCCTTTCCCTTCCCTTCCCTTCCCTTCCCTTCCCTTCCCTTCCCTTCCCTTCCCTTCCCTTCCCTTCCCTTCCCTTCCCTTCCCTTCCCTTCACTTCCCTTCCCTTCCCTTCCCTTCCCTTCCCTTCCCTTCCCTTCCCTTCCCTTCCCTTCCATTCCCTTCCCTTCCCTTCCCTACCCGGAACCTTCCCTTCCCTTCCCTTCCCTTCCCTTCCCTTCCCTTCCCTTCCCTTCCCTTCCCTTCCCTTCCCTTCCCTTCCCTTCCCTTCCCTTCCCTTCCCTTCCCTTCCCTTCCCTTCCCTTCCCTTTCCTTCCCGGAATATTCCCTTCCCTTCCCTTCCCTTCCCTTCCCTTCCCTTCCCTTCCCTTCCCTTCCCTTCCCTTCCCTTCCCTTCCCTTCCCTTCCCGGAACCTTCCCTTCCCGGAACCTTCCCTTCCCTTCCCGGAACCTTCCCTTCCCTTCCCGGAACCTTCCCTTCCCGGAACCTTCCCTTCCCTTCCCTTCCCTTCCCTTCCCGGAACCTTCCCTTCCCGGAACCTTCCCTTCCCGGAACCTTCCCTTCCCTTCCCGGAACCTTCCCTTCCCGGAAGTTTCCCTTCCCGGAACCTTCCCTTCCCTTCCCGGAACCTTCCTTCCCTTCCCTTCCCTTCCCTTCCCTTCCCTTCCCTTCCCTTCCCTTCCCTTCCCTTCCCTTCTCTTCCCAGAACCTTCCCTTCCTTTCCCTTCCCTTCCCTACCCGGAACCTTCCTGGAACCTTCCCTTCCCTTCCCTTCCCTTCCCTTCCCTTCCCTTCCCTTCCCTTCCCGGAACCTTCCCTTCCCTTCCCTTCCCTTCCCTTCCCTTCC
>NW_026535807.1:22962500-22970000 GCF_028551555.1 Melozone crissalis | reverse complement strand
GGAACCTTCCTTCCCTTCCCTTCCCTTCCCTTCCCTTCCCTTCCCTTCCCTTCCCTTCCCTTCCCTTCTCTTCCCAGAACCTTCCCTTCCTTTCCCTTCCCTTCCCTACCCGGAACCTTCCTGGAACCTTCCCTTCCCTTCCCTTCCCTTCCCTTCCCTTCCCTTCCCTTCCCTTCCCGGAACCTTCCCTTCCCTTCCCTTCCCTTCCCTTCCCTTCCCTTCCCTTCCCTTCCCTTCCCTTCCCTTCCCTTCCCTTCCTTTCCCTTCCCTTCCCTTCCCTTCCCTTCCCTTCCCTTCCCTTCCCTTCCCTTCCCTTCCCTTCCCTTCCCTTCCCTTCCCGGAACCTTCCCTTCCCTTCCCTTCCCTTCCCTTCCCTTCCCTTCCCTTCCCTTCCCTTCCCTTCCCTTCCCTTCCCTTCCCTTCCCTTCCCTTCCCTTCCCTTCCTTTCCCTTCCCTTCCCTTCCCTTCCCTTCCCTTCCCTTCCCTTCCCTTCCCTTCCCTACCTTTACCTTCCCTTCCCTTCCCTTCCCTTCCCTTCCCTTCCCTTCCCTTCCCTTCCCGGAACCTTCCCTTCCCTTCCCGGAACCTTCCCTTCCCAGAATATTCCCTTCCCTTCCCTTCCCTTCCCTTCCCTTCCCTTCCCGGAACCTTCCCGGAACCTTCCCTTCCCGGAACCTTCCCTTCCCTTCCCGGAACCTTCCCTTCCCTTCCCGGAACCTTCCCTTCCCGGAACCTTTCCTTCCCTTCCCTTCCCTTCCCTTCCCTTCCCTTCCCTTCCCTTCCCTTCCCTTCCCTTCCCGGAACCTTCCCTTCCCTTCCCGGAACCTTCCCTTCCCGGAAGTTTCCCTTCCCGGAACCTTCCCTTCCCTTCCCGGAACCTTCCTTCCCTTCCCTTCCCTTCCCTTCCCTTCCCTTCCCTTCCCTTCCCTTCAATTCCCTTCCCTTCCCTTCCCTTCCCTTCCCTTCCCTTCCCTTCCCTTCCCTTCCCTTCCCTTCCCTTTCCTTCCCGGAACCTTCCCTTCTCAGAATATTCCCTTCCCTTCCCTTCCCTTCCCTTCCCTGCCCTTCCCTTCCCTTCCCTTCCCGGAACCTTCCCTTCCCTTCCCTTCCCTTCCCTTCCCTTCCCTTCCCTTCCCTTCCCGGAACCTTCCCTTCCCGGAACCTTCCCTTCCCGGAACCTTCCCTTCCCTTCCCTTCCCTTCCCTTCCCTTCCCGGAACCTTCCCTGCCCGGAACCTTCCCTTCCCTTCCCGGAACCTTCCCTTCCCGGAACCTTCCTTCCCTTCCCTTCCCTTCACTTCCCTTCCCGGCACCTTCCCGGAACCTTCCCTTCCCTTCCCGGAACCTTCCCTTCCGGGAACCTTCCTTCCCTTCCCTTCCCGGAACGTTCCCTTCCTTCCCGGAACCTTCCCTTCCCTTCCCTTCCCTTCCCTTCCCTTCCCTTCCCTTCCGGGAACCTTCCCTTCCCTTCCCTTCCCTTCCCTTCCCTTCCCTTCCCTTCCCTTCCGTTCCCTTCCCTTCCCTTCCCTTCCCTTCCCTTCCCTTCCCTTCCCTTCCCTTCCCTTCCCTTCCATTCCCTTCCCTTTCCTTCCCGGAATATTCCCTTCCCTTCCCTTCCCTTCCCTTCCCTTCCCTTCCCTTCCCTTCCCTTCCCTTCCCTTCCCTTCCCTTCCCTTCCCTTCCCTTCCCGGAACCTTCCCTTCCCTTCCCGGAACCTTCCCTTCCCTTCCCGGAACCTTCCCTTCCCGGAACCTTTCCTTCCCTTCCCTTCCCTTCCCTTCCCTTCCCTTCCCTTCCCGGAACCTTCCCTTCCCGGAACCTTCCCTTCCCTTCCCGGAACCTTCCCTTCCCGGAAGTTTCCCTTCCCGGAACCTTCCCTTCCCTTCCCGGAACCTTCCTTCCCTTCCCTTCCCTTCCCTTCCCTTCCCTTCCCTTCCCTTCCCTTCCCTTCCCTTCAATTCCCTTCCCTTCCCTTCCCTTCCCTTCCCTTCCCTTCCCTTCCCTTCCCTTCCCTTCCCTTCCCTTCCCTTTCCTTCCCGGAACCTTCCCTTCTCAGAATATTCCCTTCCCTTCCCTTCCCTTCCCTTCCCTTCCCTTCCCTTCCCATCCCTTCCCGGAACCTTCCCGGACCCTTCCCTTCCCGGAACCTTCCCTTCCCTTCCCTTCCCGGAACCTTCCCTTCCCGTAACGTTCCCTTCCCGGAACCTTCCCTTCCCTTCCCTTCCCTTCCCTTCCCTTCCCTTCCCTTCCGGGAACCTTCCCTTCCCTTCCCTTCCCTTCCCTTCCCTTCCCTTCCCTTCCCTTCCCTTCCCTTCCCGGAACCTTCCCTTCCCTTCCCTTCCCTTCCCTTCCCTTCCCTTCCCTTCCCTTCCCTTCCCGGAACCTTCCCTGCCCGGAACCTTCCCTTCCCTTCCCTTCCCTTCCCTTCCCTTCCCTTCCCTTCCCTTCCCTTCCCTTCCCTTCCCTTCCCTTCCCTTTCCTTCCCGGAACCTTCCCTTCTCAGAATATTCCCTTCCCTTCCCTTCCCTTCCCTTCCCTTCCCTTCCCTTCCCATCCCTTCCCGGAACCTTCCCGGACCCTTCCCTTCCCGGAACCTTCCCTTCCCTTCCCTTCCCGGAACCTTCCCTTCCCGTAACGTTCCCTTCCCGGAACCTTCCCTTCCCTTCCCTTCCCTTCCCTTCCCTTCCCTTCCCTTCCCTTCCCTTCCCTTCCGGGAACCTTCCCTTCCCTTCCCTTCCCTTCCCTTCCCTTCCCTTCCCTTCCCGGAACCTTCCCTTCCCGGAACCTTCCCTTCCCTTCCCTTCCCTTCCCTTCCCTTCCCTTCCCTTCCCTTCCCTTCCCGGAACCTTCCCTGCCCGGAACCTTCCCTTCCCTTCCCGGAACCTTCCCTTCCCGGAACGTTCCTTTCCTTCCCTTCCCTTCCCTTCCCTTCCCTTCCCTTCCCTTCCCTTCCCTTCCCTTCCCTTCTCTTCCCAGAACCTTCCCTTCCTTTCCCTTCCCTTCCCTTCCCTTCCCTTCCCTTCCCTTCCCTTCCCTTCCCTTCCCTTCCCTTCCCTTCCCTTCCCTTCCCTTCCCTTCCCTTCCCTTCCCTTCCCTTCCCTTCCCGGAACCTTCCCTTCCCTTCCCTTCCCTTCCCTTCCCTTCCCTTCCCTTCCCTTCCCTTCCCTTCCCGGAACCTTCCCTGCCCGGAACCTTCCCTTCCCTTCCCGGAACCTTCCCTTCCCGGAACGTTCCTTTCCTTCCCTTCCCTTCCCTTCCCTTCCCTTCCCTTCCCTTCCCTTCCCTTCCCTTCCCTTCTCTTCCCAGAACCTTCCCTTCCTTTCCCTTCCCTTCCCTTCCCTTCCCTTCCCTTCCCTTCCCTTCCCTTCCCTTCCCTTCCCTTCCCTTCCCTTCCCTTCCCTTCCCTTCCCTTCCCTTCCCTTCCCTTCCATTCCCTTCCCTTCCCTTCCCTTCCCGGAACCTTCCCTTCCCTTCCCTTCCCTTCCCTTCCCTTCCCTTCCCTTCCCTTCCCTTCCCTTCCCGGAACCTTCCCTTCCCTTCCCGGAACCTTCCCTTCCCTTCCCTTCCCTTCCCTTCCCTTCCCTTCCCGGAACCTTCCCTTCCCGGAACCTTCCCTTCCCTTCCCTTCCCTTCCCTTCCCTTCCCTTCCCGGAACCTTCCCTTCCCTTCCCTTCCCTTCCCTTCCCTTCCCTTCCCTTCCCGGAACCTTCCCTTCCCGGAACCTTCCCTTCCCGGAACCTTCCCTTCCCTTCCCTTCCCTTCCCTTCCCTTCCCGGAACCTTCCCTGCCCGGAACCTTCCCTTCCCTTCCCGGAACCTTCCCTTCCCGGAACCTTCCTTCCCTTCCCTTCCCTTCCCTTCCCTTCCCGGAACCTTCCCGGAACCTTCCCTTCCCTTCCCGGAACCTTCCCTTCCGGGAACCTTCCTTCCCTTCCCTTCCCGGAACGTTCCCTTCCTTCCCTTCCCTTCCCTTCCCTTCCCTTCCCTTCCCTTCCCTTCCCTTCCCTTCCCTTCCCTTCCGGGAACCTTCCCTTCCCTTCCCTTCCCTTCCCTTCCCTTCCCTTCCCTTCCCTTCCCTTCCCTTCCCTTCCCTTCCCTTCCCTTCCCTTCCCTTCCCTTCCCTTCCCTTCCCTTCCCTTTCCTTCCCGGAATATTCCCTTCCCTTCCCTTCCCTTCCCTTCCCTTCCCTTCCCTTCCCTTCCCTTCCCTTCCCTTCCCTTCCCGGAACCTTCCCTTCCCTTCCCTTCCCTTCCCGGAACCTTCCCTTCCCTTCCCGGAACCTTCCCTTCCCGGAACCTTCCCTTCCCTTCCCGGAACCTTCCCTTCCCTTCCCGGAACCTTCCCTTCCCGGAACCTTTCCTTCCCTTCCCTTCCCTTCCCTTCCCTTCCCGGAACCTTCCCTTCCCGGAACCTTCCCTTCCCTTCCCGGAACCTTCCCTTCCCGGAAGTTTCCCTTCCCGGAACCTTCCCTTCCCTTCCCGGAACCTTCCTTCCCTTCCCTTCCCTTCCCTTCCCTTCCCTTCCCTTCCCTTCCCTTCCCTTCAATTCCCTTCCCTTCCCTTCCCTTCCCTTCCCTTCCCTTCCCTTCCCTTTCCTTCCCGGAACCTTCCCTTCTCAGAATATTCCCTTCCCTTCCCTTCCCTTCCCTTCCCTTCCCTTCCCTTCCCTTCCCTTCCCATCCCTTCCCGGAACCTTCCCGGACCCTTCCCTTCCCGGAACCTTCCCTTCCCTTCCCTTCCCGGAACCTTCCCTTCCCGTAACGTTCCCTTCCCGGAACCTTCCCTTCCCTTCCCTTCCCTTCCCTTCCCTTCCCTTCCCTTCCCTTCCGGGAACCATCCCTTCCCTTCCCTTCCCTTCCCTTCCCTTCCCTTCCCTTCCCTTCCCTTCCCTTCCCTTCCCGGAACCTTCCCTTCCCGGAACCTTCCCTTCCCGGAACCTTCCCTTCCCTTCCCTTCCCTTCCCTTCCCTTCCCTTCCCTTCCCGGAACCTTCCCTGCCCGGAACCTTCCCTTCCCTTCCCGGAACCTTCCCTTCCCGGAACCTTCCTTTCCTTCCCTTCCCTTCCCTTCCCTTCCCTTCCCTTCCCTTCCCTTCCCTTCCCTTCCCTTCCCTTCCCTTCCCTTCCCTTCCCTTCCCTTCCCTTCCCTTCCCTTCCCTTCCCTTCCCTTCCCTTCCCTTCTCTTCCCAGAACCTTCCCTTCCTTTCCCTTCCCTTCCCTTCCCTTCCCTTCCCTTCCCTTCCCTTCCCTTCCCTTCCCTTCCCTTCCCTTCCCTTCCCTTCCCTTCCCTTCCCTTCCCTTCCCTTCCCTTCCCTTCCCTTCCCTTCCCTTCCCTTCCCTTCCCTTCCCTTCCCTTCCCTTCCATTCCCTTCCCTTCCCTTCCCTTCCCGGAACCTTCCCGGAACCTTCCCTTCCCTTCCCTTCCCTTCCCTTCCCTTCCCTTCCCTTCCCTTCCCTTCCCTTCCCGGAACCTTCCCTTCCCTTCCCTTCCCTTCCCTTCCCTTCCCTTCCCGGAACCTTCCCTTCCCGGAACCTTCCCTTCCCTTCCCTTCCCTTCCCTTCCCTTCCCGGAACCTTCCCTTCCCTTCCCTTCCCTTCCCTTCCCTTCCCTTCCCTTCCCTTCCCTTCCCTTCCCTTCCCTTCCCTTCCCTTCCCATCCCTTCCCTTCCCTTCCTTTCCCTTCCCTTCCCTTCCCTTCCCTTCCCTTCCCTTCCCTTCCCTTCCCGGAACCTTCCCTTCCCTTCCCTTCCCTTCCCTTCCCTTCCCTTCCCTTCCCTTCCCTTCCCTTCCCTTCCCTTCCCTTCCCTTCCCTTCCCTTCCCTTCCCTTCCCTTCCCTTCCCTTCCCTTCCCTTCCCTTCCCTTCCCTTCCCTTCCCTTCCTTTCCCTTCCCTTCCCTTCCCTTCCCTTCCCTTCCCTTCCCTTCCCTTCCCTACCTTTCCCTTCCCTTCCCTGCCCTTCCCTTCCCTTCCCTTCCCTTCCCTTCCCTTCCCTTCCCGGAACCTTCCCTTCCCTTCCCGGAACCTTCCCTTCCCAGAATATTCCCTTCCCTTCCCTTCCCTTCCCTTCCCTTCCCTTCCCGGAACCTTCCCGGAACCTTCCCGGACCCTTCCCTTCCCGGAACCTTCCCTTCCCTTCCCGGAACCTTCCCTTCCCGTAACGTTCCATTCCCGGTACCTTCCCTTCCCTTCCCTTCCCTTCCCTTCCCTTCCCTTCCCTTCCCTTCCCGGAACCTTCCCTTCCCTTCCGTTCCCTTCCCTTCCCTTCCCTTCCATTCCCTTCCCTTCCCTTCCCTTCCCGGAACCTTCCCTTCCCGGAACCTTCCCTTCCCTTCCCTTCCCTTCCCTTCCCTTCCCTTCCCTTCCCTTCCCTTCCCTTCCCTTCCCGGAACCTTCCCAGCCCGGAACCTTCCCTTCCCTTCCCGGAACCTTCCCTTCCCTTCCCTTCCCTTCCCTTCCCTTCCCTTCCCTTCACTTCCCTTCCCGGAACCTTCCCGGAACCTTCCCTTCCCTTCCCTTTCCTTCCCGGAATATTCCCTTCCCTTCCCTTCCCTTCCCGGAACCTTCCCTTCCCTTCCCGGAACCTTCCCTTCCCGGAACCTTCCCTTCCCTTCCCGGAACCTTCCCTTCCCTTCCCGGAACCTTCCCTTCCCGGAACCTTACCTTCCCTTCCCTTCCCTTCCCTTCCCTTCCCTTCCCTTCCCGGAACCTTCCCTTCCCGGAACCTTCCCTTCCCTTCCCGGAACCTTCCCTTCCCGGAAGTTTCCCTTCCCGGAACCTTCCCTTCCCTTCCCGGAACCTTCCTTCCCTTCCCTTCCCTTCCCTTCCCTTCCCTTCCCTTCCCTTCCCTTCCCTTCCCTTCCCTTCCCTTCCATTCCCTTCCCTTCCCTTCCCTTCCCTTCCCTTCCCTTCCCTTCTCTTCCCAGAACCTTCCGTTCCTTTCCCTTCCCTTCCCTCCCCTTCCCTTCCCTTCCCTTCCCTTCCCTTCCCTTCCCTTCCCTTCCCTTCCCTTCCCTTCCCTTCACTTCCCTTCCCTTCCCTTCCCTTCCCTTCCCTTCCCTTCCCTTCCCTTCCCTTCCCTTCCATTCCCTTCCCTTCCCTTCCCTACCCGGAACCTTCCCTTCCCTTCCCTTCCCTTCCCTTCCCTTCCCTTCCCTTCCCTTCCCTTCCCTTCCCTTCCCTTCCCTTCCCTTCCCTTCCCTTCCCTTCCCTTCCCTTCCCTTCCCTTTCCTTCCCGGAATATTCCCTTCCCTTCCCTTCCCTTCCCTTCCCTTCCCTTCCCTTCCCTTCCCTTCCCTTCCCTTCCCTTCCCTTCCCTTCCCTTCCCTTCCCGGAACCTTCCCTTCCCGGAACCTTCCCTTCCCTTCCCGGAACCTTCCCTTCCCTTCCCGGAACCTTCCCTTCCCGGAACCTTCCCTTCCCTTCCCGGAACCTTCCCTTCCCGGAAGTTTCCCTTCCCGGAACCTTCCCTTCCCTTCCCGGAACCTTCCTTCCCTTCCCTTCCCTTC
>NW_026535807.1:22940000-22955000 GCF_028551555.1 Melozone crissalis | reverse complement strand
CCCATCCCTTCCCTTCCCTTCCCTTCCCTTCCCTTCCCTTCCCTTCCCTTCCCTTCCCTTCCCTTCCCTACCTTTCCCTTCCCTTCCCTTCCCTTCCCTTCCCTTCCCTTCCCTTCCCTTCCCTCCCTTCCCTTCCCTTCCCTTCCCTTCCCTTCCCTTCCCATCCCTTCCCTTCAATTCCCTTCCCTTCCCTTCCCTTCCCTTCCCTTCCCTTCCCTTCCCTTCCCTTCCCTTCCCTTCCCTTTCCTTCCCGGAACCTTCCCTTCTCAGAATATTCCCTTCCCTTCCCTTCCCTTCCCTTCCCTTCCCTTCCCATCCCTTCCGGAACCTTCCCGGACCCTTCCCTTCCCGGAACATTCCCTTCCCTTCCCAGGACCTTCCGTTCCCGGAACCTTCCTTCCCTTCCCTTCCCTTCACTTGCCTTCCCGGAACCTTCCCGGAACCTTCCCGGAACCTTCCCGGAAACTTCCCTTCCCGGAACCTTCCCTTCCCTTCCCTTCCCTTCCCGGAACCAACCCTTCCCTTCCCTTCCCTTCCCTTCCCTTCCCTTCCCGGAACCTTCCCTTCCGGGAACCTTCCTTCCCTTCCCTTCCCTTCCCTTCCCGGAACCTTCCCTTCCCTTCCCTTCCCAGAACCTTCCCTTCCTTTCCCTTCCCTTCCCTTCCCTTCCTTTCCCTTCCCTTCCCTTCCCTTCCCTTCCCTTCCCTTCCCTTCCCTTCCCTTCCCTTCCCTTCCATTCACTTCCCTTCCCGGAACCTTCCCGGAACCTTCCCTTCCCTTCCCTTATCTTCCGTTCCCTTCCCTTCCATTCCCTTCCCTTCCCTTCTCGGAACCTTCCCTTCCCGGAATATTCCCTTCGCTTCCCTTCCCTTCCCTTCCCTTCCCTTCCCTTCCCTTCCCTTCCCGGAACCTTCCCGGAACCTTCCCGGAACCTTCCCTTCCCTTGCCGGAACCTTCCCTTCCCTTCCCTTCCCTTCCCTTCCCTTCCCTTCCCTTCCCTTCCCGGAACCTTCCCTTCCCGGAACCTTCCTTTCCCTTCCCTTCCGGGAACCTTCCCTTCCCGGAACGTTCCCTTCCCTTCCCTTCCCTTCCCGGAACCTTCCCGGAACCGTCCCGGAACCTTCCCTTCCCTTCCCTTCCCTTCCCTTTCCTTCCCGGAACCTTCCCTTCCCGGGATATTCCCTTCCCTTCCCTTCCCTTCCCTTCCCTTCCCTTCCCTTCCCTTCCCTTCCCTTCCCGGAACCTTCCCGGAACCTTCCCGGAACCTTCCCGGAACCTTCCCCTCCCTTCCCTTCCCGGAACCTTCCCTTCCCTTCCCTTCCCGGAACCTTCCCTTCCCTTCCCGGAACCTTCCCTTCCCTTCCCTTCCCTTCCCTTCCCTTCCCTTCCCTTCCCTTCCCTTCCTTCCCTTCCTGGAAACTTCCCTTCGCGGAACCTTCCCGGAACCTTCCCTTCCCGGAACCTTCCCTTCCCTTCCCGGAACGTTCCCTTCCCGGAACCTTCCCTTCCCTTCCCTTCCCGGAACCTTCCCTTCCCTTCCCGGAACCTTCCCTTCCCTTCCCTTCCCAGAACCTTCCCTTCCTTTCCCGGAACCTTCCCTTCCCGGAACCTTCCCTTCCCTTCCCGGAACCTTCCCTTCCCGGAACCTTCCCTTCCCTTCCCTTCCCGGAATATTCCCTTCCCTTCCCTTCCCCTCCCTTCCCTTCCCTTCCCTTCCCTTCCCTTCCCTTCCCTTCCCTTCCCTTCCCTTCCCTTCCCTTCCCTTCCCTTCCCTTCCCTTCCCTTCCCGGAACCTTCCCGGAACATTCCATTCCCTTGCCGGAACCTTCCCTTCCCTTCCCTTCCCTTGCGCTCCCTTCCCTTCCCTTCCCTTCCTTTCCCTTCCCTTCCCTTCCCTTCCCTTCCCGGAACCTTCCCTTCCCGGAACCTTCCCTTCTCAGAATATTCCCTTCCCTTCCCTTCCCTTCCCTTCCCTTCCCTTCCCTTCCCGGAACCTTCCCGGAACCTTCCCGGAACATTCCATTCCCTTGCCGGAACCTTCCCTTCCCTTCCCTTCCTTTCGTTCCCTTCCCTTCCCTTCCCTCCTTTCCCTTCCCTTCCCTTCCCTTCCCTTCCCGGAACCTTTCCTTCCCGGAACCTTCCCTTCTCAGAATATTCCCTTCCCTTCCCTTCCCTTCCCTTCCCTTCCCTTCCCTTCCCTTCCCTTCCCTTCCCATCCCTTCCCGGAACCTTCCCGGACCCTTCCCTTCCCGGAACATTCCCTTCCCTTCCCAGGACCTTCCGTTCCCGGAACCTTCCTTCCCTTCCCTTCCCTTCACTTCCCTTCCCGGAACCTTCCCGGAACCTTCCCGGAACCTTCCCGGAAACTTCCCTTCCCGGAACCTTCCCTTCCCTTCCCTTCCCTTCCCGGAACCAACCCTTCCCTTCCCTTCCCTTCCCTTCCCTTCCCGGAACCTTCCCTTCCGGGAACCTTCCTTCCCTTCCCTTCCCTTCCCTTCCCGGAACCTTCCCTTCCCTTCCTTCCCAGAACCTTCCCTTCCTTTCCCTTCCCTTCCCTTCCCTTCCTTTCCCTTCCTTCCCTTCCCTTCCTTCCCTTCCCTTCCCTTCCCTTCCATTCACTTCCCTTCCCGGAACCTTCCCGGAACCTTCCCGGAACCTTCCCTTCCCTTCCCTTATCTTCCCTTCCCTTCCCTTCCATTCCCTTCCCTTCCCTTCTCGGAACCTTCCCTTCCCAGAATATTCCCTTCGCTTCCCTTCCCTTCCCTTCCCTTCCCTTCCCTTCCCTTCCCTTCCCTTCCTTCCCTTCCCGGAACCTTCCCGGAACCTTCCCGGAACCTTCCCTTCCCTTGCCGGAACCTTCCCTCCTTCCCTTCCCTTCCCTTCCCTTCCCTTCCCTTCCTCCCTTCCCGGAACCTTCCCTTCCCGGAACCTTCCTTTCCCTTCCCTTCCGGGTACCTTCCCTTCCCGGAACGTTCCCTTCCCTTCCCTTCCCTTCCCGGAACCTTCCCGGAACCGTCCCGGACCTTCCCTTCCCTTCCCTTCCCTTGCGCTCCCTTCCCTTCCCTTCCCTTCCTTTCCCTTCCCTTCCCTTCCCTTCCCTTCCCGGAACCTTCCCTTCCCGGAACCTTCCCTTCTCAGAATATTCCCTTCCCTTCCCTTCCCTTCCCTTCCCTTCCCTTCCCTTCCCTTCCCTTCCCGGAACCTTCCCGGAACATTCCATTCCCTTGCCGGAACCTTCCCTTCCCTTCCCTTCCCTTTCGTTCCCTTCCCTTCCCTTCCCTTCCTTTCCCTTCCCTTCCCTTCCCTTCCCTTCCCTTCCCGGAACCTTCCTTCCCGGAACCTTCCCTTCTCAGAATATTCCCTTCCCTTCCCTTCCCTTCCCTTCCCTTCCCTTCCCTTCCCTTCCCTTCCCATCCCTTCCCGGAACCTTCCCGGACCCTTCCCTTCCCGGAACATTCCCTTCCCTTCCCAGGACCTTCCGTTCCCGGAACCTTCCTTCCCTTCCCTTCCCTTCACTTGCCTTCCCGGAACCTTCCCGGAACCTTCCCGGAACCTTCCCGGAAACTTCCCTTCCCGGAACCTTCCCTTCCCTTCCCTTCCCTTCCCGGAACCAACCCTTCCCTTCCCTTCCCTTCCCTTCCCTTCCCTTCCCGGAACCTTCCCTTCCGGGAACCTTCCTTCCCTTCCCTTCCCTTCCCTTCCCGGAACCTTCCCTTCCCTTCCCTTCCCAGAACCTTCCCTTCCTTTCCCTTCCCTTCCCTTCCCTTCCTTTCCCTTCCCTTCCCTTCCCTTCCCTTCCCTTCCCTTCCCTTCCCTTCCATTCACTTCCCTTCCCGGAACCTTCCCGGAACCTTCCCGGAACCTTCCCTTCCCTTCCCTTATCTTCCCTTCCCTTCCCTTCCATTCCCTTCCCTTCCCTTCTCGGAACCTTCCCTTCCCGGAATATTCCCTTCGCTTCCCTTCCTTCCCTTCCCTTCCCTTCCCTTCCCTTCCCTTCCCTTCCCTTCCCTTCCCTTCCCTTCCCGGAACCTTCCCGGAACCTTCCCGGAACCTTCCCTTCCCTTGCCGGAACCTTCCCTTCCCTTCCCTTCCCTTCCCTTCCCTTCCCTTCCCTTCCCTTCCCTTCCCGGAACCTTCCCTTCCCGGAACCTTCCTTTCCCTTCCCTTCCGGGTACCTTCCCTTCCCGGAACGTTCCCTTCCCTTCCCTTCCCTTCCCGGAACCTTCCCGGAACCGTCCCGGAACTTTCCCTTCCCTTCCCTTCCCTTCCCTTCCCTTTCCTTCCCGGAACCTTCCCTTCCCGGGATATTCCCTTCCCTTCCCTTCCCTTCCCTTCCCTTCCCTTCCCTTCCCGGAACCTTCCCGGAACCTTCCCGGAACCTTCCCGGAACCTTCCCGGAACCTTCCCCTCCTTCCCTTCCCGGAACCTTCCCTTCCCTTCCCTTCCCGGAACCTTCCCTTCCCTTCCCGGAACCTTCCCTTCCCTTCCCTTCCCTTCCCTTCCCTTCCCTTCCCTTCCCTTCCCTTCCTGGAAACTTCCCTTCCCGGAACCTTCCCGGAACCTTCCCTTCCCGGAACCTTCCCTTCCCTTCCCGGAACGTTCCCTTCCCGGAACCTTCCCTTCCCTTCCCTTCCCGGAACCTTCCCTTCCCTTCCCGGAACCTTCCCTTCCCTTCCCTTCCCAGAACCTTCCCTTCCCTTCCCGGAACCTTCCCTTCCCGGAACCTTCCCTTCCCTTCCCGGAACCTTCCCTTCCCGGAACCTTCCCTTCCCTTCCCTTCCCTTCCCGGAATATTCCCTTCCCTTCCCTTCCCCTCCCTTCCCTTCCCTTCCCTTCCCTTCCCTTCCCTTCCCTTCCCTTCCCTTCCCTTCCCTTCCCTTCCCGGAACCTTCCCGGAACATTCCATTCCCTTGCCGGAACCTTCCCTTCCCTTCCCTTCCCTTTCGTTCCCTTCCCTTCCCTTCCCTTCCTTTCCCTTCCCTTCCCTTCCCTTCCCTTCCCGGAACCTTCCCTTCTCGGAACCTTCCCTTCCCTTCCCTTCCCGGAACCTTCCCTTCCCGGTACGTTCCCTTCCTTCCCTTCCCTTCCCTTCCCGGAACCTTCCCTTCCCTTCCCTTCCCTTCCCTTCCCTTCCCTTCCCTTCCCTTCCCTTCCCTTCCCTTTCCTTCCAGGAACCTTCCCTTCCCGGGATATTCCCTTCCCTTCCCGGAAACTTCCCTTCCCTTCCCTTCCCTTCCCGGAACCTTCCCGGAACCTTCCCGGAACCTTCCCTTCCCTTCCCTTCCCGGAACCTTCCCTTCCCTTCCCGGAACCTTCCCTTCCCTTCCCTTCCCGGAACCTTCCCTTCCCTTCCCGGAACATTCCCTTCCCGGAACCTTCCCTTCCCTTCCCTTCCCTTCCCTTCCCTTCCCTTCCCTTCCCTTCCCGAACCTTCCCGGAACCTTCCCGGAACCTTTCGGGAACCTTCCCGGAACCTTCCCTTCCCGGAACCTTCCCTTCCCTTCCCGGAAGCTACCCTTCCCGGAACCTTCCTTCCCTTCCCTTCCCTTCCCTTCACTTCCCTTCCCGGAACCTTACCGGAACCTTCCCTTCCCTTCCCCGAACATTCCCTTCCGGGAACCTTCCTTCCCTTCCCTTCCCGGAACCTTCCCTTCCCTTCCCTTCCCTTCCCAGAACCTTCCCTTCCCGGAACCTTCCCTTCCCTTCCCTTCCCTTCCCTTCCCTCCCTTCCCTTCCCTTCCCGGAACCTTCCCTTCCCTTCCCTTCCCTTCCCTTCCCTTCCCTTCCCTTCCCTTCCCTTCCCTTCCCTTCCCTTCCCTTCCTTCCTTCCCTTCCCTTCCCTTTCCTTCCCGGAACCTTCCCTTCCCGGGATATTCCCTTCCCTTCCGGGAACCTTCCCTTCCCTTCCCTTCCCTTCCCTTCCCTTCCCTTCCCTTCCCTTCCCGGAACCTTCCCGGAACCTTCCCGGAACCTTCCCGGAACCTTCCCTTCCCGGACCTTCCCTTCCCTTCCCGGAACCTTCACTTCCCTTCCCTTCCCGGAACCTTCCCTTCCCTTCCCGGAACATTCCCTTCCCGGAACCATCCTTCCCTTCCCTTCCCTTCCCTTCCCGGAACCTTCCCTTCCCTTCCCTTCCCGGAACCTTCCCGGAACCTTCCCGGAACCTTCCCGGAACCTTCCCTTCCCGGAACCTTCCCTTCCCGGAACCTTCCCTTCCCTTCCCGGAACCTTCCCTTCCCGGAACCTTCCTTCCCTTCCCTTCCCTTCACTTCCCTTCCCGGAACCTTCCCGGAACCTTCCCTTCCCTTCCCGGAACCTTCCCTTCCGGGAACCTTCCTTCCCTTCCCTTCCCTTCCCTTCCCTTCCCTTCCCTTCCCTTCCCTTCCCAGAACCTTCCCTTCCCGGAACCTTCCCTTCCCTTCCCTTCCCTTCCCTTCCCGGAACCTTACCTTCCCTTCCCTTCCCTTCCCTTCCCTTCCCTTCCCTTCCCTTCACTTCCCTTCCCGGAACCTTCCCGGAACCTTCCCGGAACCTTCCCGGAACCTTCCCTTCCCTTCCCTTCCCTTCCCTTCCCTTCCCTTCCCTTCCCGGAACCTTCCCTTCCCGGAACCTTCCCTTCCCTTTCCTTCCCGGAACCTTCCCTTCCCGGAACGTTCCCTTCCCTTCCCTTCCCTTCCCGGAACCTTCCCTTCCCGGAACCTTCCCTTCCCTTCCCTTCCCTTCCCTTCCCTTCCCTTCCCTTCCCTTCCCTTCCCGGAACCTTCCCGGAACCTTCCCTTCCCTTCCCTTCCCTTCCCTTCCCTTCCCGGAACCTTCCCTTCCCTTCCCGGAAGCTTCCCTTCCCGGAACCTTCCTTCCCTTCCCTTCCCTTCCCTTCACTTCCCTTCCCGGAACCTTCCCGGAACCTTCCCTTCCCTTCCCTTACCTTCCCTTCCGGGAACCTTCCTTCCCTTCCCTTCCCTTCCCTTCCCTTCCCTTCCCTTCCCTTCCCTTCCCTTCCCTTCCCTTCCCTTCCCTTCACTTCCCTTCCCGGAACCTTCCCGGAACCTTCCCGGAACCTTCCCGGAACCTTCCCTTCCCTTCCCTTCCCTTCCCTTCCCGGAACCTTCCCTTCCCGGAACCTTCCCTTCCCTTTCCTTCCCGAAACCTTCCCTTCCCGGAACGTTCCCTTCCCTTCCCTTCCCTTCCCTTCCCGTCCCGGAACCTTCCCTTCCCTTCCCGGAACCTTCCCTTCCCTTCCCTTCCCTTCCCGGAACCTTCCCTTCCCGGAACCTTCCCTTCCCTTCCCGGAACCTTCCCTTCCGGGAACCTTCCTTCCCTTCCCTTCCCGGAACCTTCCCTTCCCTTCCCTTCCCAGAACCTTCCCTTCCTTTCCCTTCCCGGAACCTTCCCTTCCCTTCCTTTCCCTTCCCTTCCCTTCCCTTCCCTTCCCTTCCCTTCCCTTCCCTTCCATTCCCTTCCCTTCCCTTCCCTTCCCTTCCCTTCCCTTCCCTTCCCTTCCCTTCCCTTCCCAGAACCTTCCCTTCCCGGAACCTTCCCTTCCCGGAACCTTCCCTTCCCTTCCCGGAACCTTCCCTTCCCGGAACCTTCCCTTCCCTTCCCTTCCCTTCCCTTCCCTTCCCAGAACCTTCCCTTCCCGGAACCTTCCCTTCCCTTCCCTTCCCTTCCCTTCCCTTCCCGGAACCTTACCTTCCCTTCCCTTCCCTTCCCTTCCCTTCCCTTCCCTTCACTTCACTTCCCTTCCCGGAACCTTCCCGGAACCTTCCCGGAACCTTCCCGGAACCTTCCCTTCCCTTCCCTTCCCTTCCCTTCCCTTCCCTTCACTTCCCTTCCCGGAACCTTCCCGGAACCTTCCCGGAACCTTCCCTTCCCGGAACGTTCCCTTCCCTTCCCTTCCCTTCCCTTCCCTTCCCTTCCAGGAACCTTCCCTTCCCGGAACCTTCCCTTCCCTTTCCTTCCCGGAACCTTCCCTTCCCGGAACGTTCCCTTCCCTTCCCTTCCCTTCCCGGAACCTTCCCTTCCCGGAACCTTCCCTTCCCTTCCCTTCCCTTCCCTTCCCTTCCCTTCCCTTCCAGGAACCTTCCCGGAACCTTCCCGGAACCTTCCCTTCCCTTCCCTTCCCGGAACCTTCCCTTCCCGGAACCTTCCCTTCCCTTCCCGGAAGCTTCCCTTCCCGGAACCTTCCTTCCCTTCCCTTCCCTTCCCTTCCCTTCACTTCCCTTCCCGGAACCTTCCCGGAACCTTCCCTTCCCTTCCCGGAACCTTCCCTTCCGGGAACCTTCCTTCCCTTCCCTTCCCTTCCCTTCCCTTCCCTTCCCTTCCCTTCACTTCCCTTCCCGGAACCTTCCCGGAACTTTCCCGGAACCTTCCCGGAACCTTCCCTTCCCTTCCCTTCCCTTCCCTTCCCGGAACCTTCCCTTCCCGGAACCTTCCCTTCCCTTTCCTTCCCGGAACCTTCCCTTCCCGGAACGTTCCCTTCCCTTCCCTTCCCTTCCCTTCCCTTCCCGGAACCTTCCCTCCCCTTCCCGGAACCTTCCCTTCCCTTCCCTTCCCTTCCCGGAACCTTCCCTTCCCGGAACCTTCCCTTCCCTTCCCGGAACCTTCCCTTCCGGGAACCTTCCTTCCCTTCCCTTCCCGGAACCTTCCCTTCCCTTCCCTTCCCAGAACCTTCCCTTCCTTTCCCTTCCCGGAACCTTCCCTTCCCTTCCTTTCCCTTCCCTTCCCTTCTCTTCCCTTCCCTTCCCTTCCCTTCCCTTCCCTTCCCTTCCCTTCCCTTCCCTTCCATTCCCTTCCCTTCCCTTCCCTTCCCTTCCCTTCCCTTCCCTTCTCTTCCCTTCCCGGAACCTTCCCGGAACCTTCCCGGAACCTTTCCGGAACCTTCCCTTCCCTTCCCTTCCCTTCCCTTCCCTTCCCTTCCCTACCCTTCCCTTCCTTTCCCTTCCCTTCCCTTCCCTTCCCTTTCCTTCCCTTTCCTTCCCGGAACCTTCCCTTCCCAGAATATTCCCTTCCCTTCCCTTCCCTTCCCTTCCCTTCCCTTCCCTTCCCTTCCCTTCCCTTCCCTTCCCTTCCCTTCCCTTCCCGGAACCTTCCTGGAACCTTCCCGGAACCTTCCCTTCCCTTCCCGGAACCTTCCCTTCCCTTGCCGGAACCTTCCCTTCCCTTCCCTTCCCTTCCCTTCCCTTCCCTTCCCTTCCCTTTCCGGAACCTTCCCTTCCCGCAACCTTCCCTTCATGGAACCTTCCCGGAACCTTCCCTTCCCGGAACCTTCCCTTCCCGGAACCTTCCCTTCCCTTCCCTTCCCTTCCCTTCCCTTCCCTTCCCTTCCCTTCCCTTCCCTTCCCTACCCTTCCCTTCCCTTCCCTTCCCTTCCCTTCCCTTCCCTTCCCTTCCCTTCCCTTTCCCTCCCGGAACCTTCCCTTCCCGGGATATTCCCTTCCCTTCCCTTCCCTTCCCTTCCCTTCCCTTCCCTTCCCTTCCCTTCCCTTCCCTTCCCGGAACCTTCCCGGAACCTTCCCTTCCCGGAACCTTCCCGGAACCTTCCCTTCCCAGAATATTCCCTTCCCTTCCCTTCCCTTCCCTTCCCTTCCCTTCCCTTCCCTACCCTTCCCTTCCCTTCCCTTCCCTTCCCTTCCCTTCCCTTCCCTTCCCTTCGCTTTCCCTCCCGGAACCTTCCCTTCCCGGGATATTCCCTTCCCTTCCCTTCCCTTCCCTTCCCTTCCCTTCCCTTCCCTTCCCTTCCCTTCCCTTCCCTTCCCTTCCCTTCGGTTCCCTTCCCTTCCCTTCCCTTCCCTTCCCTTCCCTGCCCTTCCCTTCCCTTCCCTTCCCGGAACCTTCCCGGAACCTTCCCTTCCCAGAATATTCCCTTCCCTTCCCTTCCCTTCCCTTCCTTTCCCTTCCCGGAACCTTCCCGGAACCTTCCCGGAATCTTCCCTTCCCGGAACGTTCCCTTCCCGGAACCTTCCCTTCCCGGAACCTTCCCTTCCCTTCCCTTCCCTTCCCTTCCCTTCCCTTCCCTTCCCTTCCCTTCCCTTCCCTTCCCTTCCCTTCCCTTCCCTTCCAGGAACCTTCCCGGAACCTTCCCGGAACCTTCCCTTCCCTTCCCTTCCCGGAACCTTCCCTTCCCGGAACCTTCCCTTCCCTTCCCGGAAGCTTCCCTTCCCGGAACCTTCCTTCCCTTCCCTTCCCTTCCCTTCACTTCCCTTCCCGGAACCTTCCCGGAACCTTCCCTTCCCTTCCCGGAACCTTCCCTTCCGGGAACCTTCCTTCCCTTCCCTTCCCTTCCCTTCCCTTCCCTTCCCTTCCCTTCCCTTCCCTTCCCTTCCCTTCCCTTCCCTTCACTTCCCTTCCCGGAACCTTCCCGGAACCTTCCCGGAACCTTCCCGGAACCTTCCCTTCCCTTCCCTTCCCTTCCCTTCCCTTCCCTTCCCTTCCCTTCCCGGAACCTTCCCTTCCCGGAACCTTCCCTTCCCTTTCCTTCCCGGAACCTTCCCTTCCCGGAACGTTCCCTTCCCTTCCCTTCCCTTCCCTTCCCTTCCCTTCCCGGAACCTTCCCTCCCCTTCCCGGAACCTTCCCTTCCCTTCCCTTCCCTTCCCGGAACCTTCCCTTCCCGGAACCTTCCCTTCCCTTCCCGGAACCTTCCCTTCCGGGAACCTTCCTTCCCTTCCCTTCCCGGAACCTTCCCTTCCCTTCCCTTCCCGGAACCTTCCCTTCCTTTCCCTTCCCGGAACCTTCCCTTCCCTTCCTTTCCCTTCCCTTCCCTTCCCTTCCCTTCCCTTCCCTTCCCTTCCCTTCCATTCCCTTCCCTTCCCTTCCCTTCCCTTCCCTTCCCTTCCCTTCCCTTCCCTTCCCTTCTCTTCCCTTCCCGGAACCTTCCCGGAACCTTTCCGGAACCTTTCCGGAACCTTCCCTTCCCTTCCCTTCCCTTCCCTTCCCTTCCCTACCCTTCCCTTCCCTTCCCGGAACCTTCCCTTCCCTTCCCTTCCCTTCCCTTCCCTTCCCTTCCCTTCCCTTCCCTTTCCTTCCCGGAACCTTCCCGGAACCTTCCCGGAACCTTCCCTTCCCTTCCCTTCCCTTCCCTTCCCTTCCCTTCCCTTCCCGGAACCTTCCCGTAACCTTCCCGGAACCTTCCCTTCCCTTCCCGGAACCTTCCCTTCCCTTGCCGGAACCTTCCCTTCCCTTCCCTTCCCTTCCCTTCCCTTCCCTTCCCTTCCCTTCCCGGAACCTTCCCTTCCCGGAACCTTCCCTTCCCTTCCCTTCCCGGAACCTTCCCTTCCCGGAACCTTCCCTTCCCTTCCCTTCCCTTCCCTTCCCTTCCCTTCCCTTCCCTACCCTTCCCTTCCCTTCCCTTCCCTTCCCTTCCCTTCCCTTCCCTTCCCTTCCCTTCCCTTCCCTTCCCTTCCCTTCCCTTCGGTTCCCTTCCCTTCCCTTCCCTTCCCTTCCCTTCCCTTCCCTTCCCTTCCCTTTCCTTCCCGGAACCTTCCCTTCCCAGAATATTCCCTTCCCTTCCCTTCCCTTCCCTTCCCTTCCCGGAACCTTCCCGGAACCTTCCCGGAACCTTCCCTTCCCGGAACGTTCCCTTCCCTTCCCGGAACTTTCCCTTCCCTTCCCTTCCCGGAACCTTCCCTTCCCGGAACCTTCCCTTCCCTTCCCTTCCCTTCCCTTCCCTTCCCTTCCCTTCCCTTCCCTTCCCTTCCCTTCCCGGAACCTTCCCGGAACCTTCCCTTCCCTTCCCGGAACCTTCCCTTCCCTTCCCGGAAGGTTCCCTTCCCTTCCCTTCCCGGAACCTTCCCTTCCCGGAACCTTCTCTTCCCTTCCCGGAACCTTCCCTTCCCGGAACCTTCCTTCCCTTCCCGGAACCTTCACTTCCCTTCCCGGAACCTTCCCGGAACCTTCCCGGAACCTTCCCTGCCCGGAACCTTCCCTTCCCTTCCCGGAACCTTCCCGGAACCTTCCCTTCCCTTCCCGGAACATTCCCTTCCCTTCCCTTCCCTTCCCTTCCCTTCCCTTCCCTTCCCTTCCCTTCCCTTCCCTTCCCTTCCCTTCCCTTCCCTTTCCAGAACCTTCTATTCCTTTCCCTTCCCTTCCCTTCACTTCCCTTCCCTTCCCTTCCCTTCCCTTCCCTTCCCTTCCCTTCCCTTCCCTTCCCTTCCCTTCCCTTCCCTTCCCGGAACCTTCCCTTCCCAGGACCTTCCCTCCCCGGAACCTTCCCTTCCCTTCCCTTCCCTTCCCTTCCCTTCCCTTCCCTTCCCGGAGCCTTCCCTTCCCTTCCCGGAACCTTCCCCTCCCGGAACCTTCCCTTCCCTTCCCGGAACCTTCCCTTCCCGGACCCTTCCCTTCCCGGAACCTTCCCTTCCCGGAACCTTCCCTTCCCTTCCCGGAACCTTCCCTTCCGGGAACCTTCCTTCCCTTCCCTTCCCGGAACCTTCCCTTCCCTTCCCTTCCCAGAACCTTCCCTTCCTTTCACTTCCCTTCCCTTCCCTTCCCTACCCTTCCCTTCCCTTCCCTTCCCTTCCCTTCACTTCCCTTCCCGGAACCTTCCCGGAACCTTCCCGGAGCCTTTCCGGAACCTTCCCTTCCCTTCCCTTCCCTTCCCTTCCCTTCCCTTCCCTTCCCTTCCCTTCCCTTCCCTTCCCTTTCCTTCCCGGAACCTTCCCTTCCCAGAATATTCCCTTCCATTCCCTTCCCTTCCCTTCCCTTCCCTTCCCTTCCCTTCCCTTCCCTTCCCTTCCCTTCCCTTCCCTTCCCTTCCCGGAACCTTCCCGGAACCTTCCCGGAACCTTCCCGGAACCTTCCCTTCCCTTGCCGGAACCTTCCCTTCCCTTCCCTTCCCTTCCCTTCCCTTCACTTCCCGGAACCTTCCCTTCCCGGAACCTTCCCGGAACCTTCCCTTCCCGGAACGTTCCCTACCCGGAACCTTCCCTTCCCTTCCCTTCCCTTCCCTTCCCTTCCCTTCCCTTCCCGGAACCTTCCCTTCCCTTCCCTTCCATTCCCTTCCCTTCCCTTCCCTTCCCTTCCCTTCCCTTCCCTTTCTCTTCCCTTCCCTTCCCTACCCTTCCCTTCCCTTCCCTTCCCTTCCCTTCCCTTTCCTTCCCGGAACCTTCCCTTCCCGGGATATTCCCTTCCCTTCCCTTCCCTTCCCTTCCCTTCCCTTCCCTACCCTTTCCTTCCCGGAACCTTCCCTTCCCAGAATATTCCCTTCCCTTCCCTTCCCTTCCCTTCCCTTCCCTTCCCTTCCCTTCCCTTCCCGGAACCTTCCCGGAACCTTCCCGGAACCTTCCCGGAACCTTCCCTTCCCGGAACCTTCCCTTCCCGGAACCTTCCCTTCCCGGAACCTTTCCTTCCCTTCCCTTCCCTTCCCTTCCCATCCCGGAACCTTCCCTTCCCATCCCGGAACCTTCCCTTCCCTTCCCGGAACCTTCCCTTCCCGGAACCTTCTCTTCCCTTCCCGGAACCTTCCCTTCCCGGAACCTTCCTTCCCTTCCCTTCCCTTCACTTCCCTTCCCGGAACCTTCCCGGAACCTTCCCGGAACCTTCCCTTCCCGGAACCTTCCCTTCCCTTCCCTGCCCGGAACCTTCCCTTCCCGGAACATTCCTTTCCCTTCCCTTCCCTTCCCTTCCCTTCCCAGAACATTCCCTTCCTTTCCCTTCCCTTCCCTTCCCTTCCCTTCCCTTCCCTTCCCTTCCCTTCCCTTCCCTTCCCTTCCCTTCACTTCCCTTCCCGGAACCTTCCCGGAACTTTCCCTTCCCGTCCCTTCCCTTCCCTTCCCGGAACCTTCCCTTCCCGGAACGTTCCCTTCCCGGAACCTTCCCTTCCTTTCCCTTCCCTTCCCTTCCCTTCCCTTCCCTTCCCTTCCCTTCCCTTCCCTTTCCTTCCCGGAACCTTCCCTTCCCGGGATATTCCCTTCCCTTCCCGGAACCTTCCCTTCCCTTCCCTTCCCTTCCCGGAACCTTCACTTCCCTTCCCGGAACCTTCCCGGAACCTTCCCTTCCCTTCCCTTCCCGGAACCTTCCCTTCCCTTCCCGGAACATTCCCTTCCCGGAACCTTCCCGGAACCTTCCCTTCCCTTCCCTTCCCTTCCCTTCCCTTCCCTTCCCTTCCCGGAACCTTCCCGGAACCTTCCCGGAACCTTCCCTTCCCTTCCCTTCCCTTCCCTTTCCCTTCCCTTCCCTTCCCTTCCCGGACCCTTCCCGGAACCTTCCCGGAACCTTCCCGGAACCTTCCCGGAACCTTCCCTTCCCTTCCCGTAACCTTCCCTTCCCGTAACCTTCCCTTCCCGGAACCTTCCTTCCCTTCCCTTCCCTTCCCTTCACTTCCCTTCCCGGAACCTTCCCGGAACCTTCCCTTCCCTTCCCTTCCCTTCCCTTCCCTTCCCTTCCCTTCCCTTCTCTTCCCTTCCCAGAACCTTCCCTTCCGGAACCTTCCCTTCCCTTCCCTTCCCTTCCCGGAACATTCCCTTCCCTTCCCTTCCCTTCCCTTCCCTTCCCTTCCCTTCCCTTCCCTTCCCTTCCCTTCCCTTCCCTTCCCTTCCCTTCCCTTCCCTTCCCTTCCCTTCCCTTCCCTTCCCTTCCCTTCCCGGAACCTTCCCTTCCCGGAACCTTGCCTTCCCGGAACCTTCCCTTCCCGGAACCTTCCCTTCCCGGAACCTTCCCTTCCCATCCCGGAACCTTCCCTTCCCTTCCAGGAACCTTCCCTTCCCTTCCCGGAACGTTCCCTTCCCTTCCCTTCCCGGAACCTTCCCTTCCCGGAACCTTCTCTTCCCTTCCCGGAACCTTCCCTTCCCGGAACCTGCCTTCCCTTCCCTTCCCTTCACTTCCCTTCCCAGAACCTTCCCTTCCCTTCCCGGAACCTTCCCTTCCCTTCCCTTCCCGGAGCCTTCCCTTCCCTTCCCGGAACCTTCCCCTCCCGGAACCTTCCCTTCCCTTCCCGGAACCTTCCCTTCCCGGACCCTTCCCTTCCCGGAACCTTCCCTTCCCGGAACCTTCCCTTCCCTTCCCGGAAC
>NW_026535807.1:22925000-22937500 GCF_028551555.1 Melozone crissalis | reverse complement strand
TCCGGGAACCTTCCTTCCCTTCCCTTCCCTTCCCTTCCCTTCCCTTCCCTTCCCTTCCCTTCCCTTCCCTTCCCTTCCCAGAACTTTCATTTCCTTTCCCTTCCCTTCCCTTCCCTTCCCTTCCCTTCCCTTCCCTTCCCTTCCCTTCACTTCCCTTCCCGGAACCTTCCCGGAACCTTCCCGGAACTTTCCCTTCCCTTCCCTTCCCTTCCCTTCCCGGAACCTTCCCTTCCCGGAACGTTCCGTTCCCGGAACCTTCCCTTCACTTCCCTTCTTTTCCCTTCCCTTCCCTTCCCTTCCCTTCCCTTCCCTTCCCTTCCCTTCCCTTCCCTTCCCTTCCCTTCCCTTCCCTTTCCTCTCCTTCCCGGAACCTTCCCTTCCCGGGATATTCCCTTCCCTTCCCGGAACCTTCCCTTCCTTTCCCTTCCCTTCCCAGAACCTTCCCGGAACCTTCCCGGAACCTTGCCGGAACCTTCCCTTCCCTTCCCTTCCCGGAACCTTCCCTTCCCTTCCCGGAAAATTCCCTTCCCGGAACCTTCCCTTCCCTTCCCTTCCCTTCCCTTCCCTTCCCTTCCCTTCCCTTCCCGGAACCTTCCCTTCCCTTCCCTTCCCTTCCCTTCCCTTCCCTTCCCGGAACCTTCCCGGAAGCTTCCCGGAACCTTCCCGGAACCTTCCCGGAACCTTCCCTTCCCGGAACCTTCCCTTCCCGGAACCCTCCCTTCCCTTCCCGGAAGCTTCCCTTCCCGGAACCTTCCTTCCCTTCCCTTCCCTTCCCTTCACTTCCCTTCCCGGAACCTTCCCGGAACCTTCCCTTCCCTTCCCGGAACCTTCCCTTCCGGGAACCTTCCTTCCCTTCCCTTCCCTTCCCTTCCCTTCCCTTCCCTTCCCTTCCCTTCCCTTCTCTTCCCTTCCCAGAACCTTCCCTTCCCGGAACCTTCCCTTCCCTTCCCTTCCCTTCCCTTCCCGGAACCTTCCCTTCCCTTCCCTTCCCTTCCCTTCCCTTCCCTTCACTTCCCTTCCCGGAACCTTCCCGGAACCTTCCCGGAACCTTCCCTTCCCTTCCCTTCCCTTCCCTTCCCTTCCCGGAACCTTCCCTTCCCTTTCCTTCCCTTCCCTTCCCTTCCCTTCCCTTCCCTTCCCGGAACCTTCCCTTCCGGGAACCTTCCTTCCCTTCCCTTCCCTTCCCTTCCCTTCCCTTCCCTTCCCTTCCCTTCCCTTCCCTTCCCTTCCCTTCCCTTCCCTTCCCTTCCCTTCCCTTCCCTTCCCTTCCCTTCCCTTCTCTTCCCTTCCCAGAACCTTCCCTTCCCGGAACCTTCCCTTCCCTTCCCTTCCCTTCCCTTCCCTTCCCGGAACCTTCCCTTCCCTTCCCTTCCCGGAACCTTCCCTTCCCTTCCCTTCCCTTCCCTTCCCTTCCCTTCCCTTCACTTCCCTTCCCGGAACCTTCCCGGAACCTTCCCGGAACCTTCCCTTCCCTTCCCTTCCCTTCCCTTCCCTTCCCGGAACCTTCCCTTCCCTTTCCTTCCCTTCCCTTCCCTTCCCTTCCCTTCCCTTCCCTTCCCGGAACCTTCCCTTCCCTTCCCTTCCCTTCCCTTCCCTTCCCTTCCCTTCCCTTCCCTTCCCTTCCCTTCCCGGAACCTTCCCTTCCCTTCCCTTCCCTTCCCTTCCCTTCCCTTCCCTTCCCTTCCCTTCCCTTCCCTTCCCGGAACCTTCCCTTCCCGGAACCTTCCCTTCCGGGAACCTTCCCTTCCCGGAAAGTTCCCTTCCCGGAACCTTCCCTTCCCGGAACCTTCCCTTCTCTTCCCTTCCCGGAGCCTTCCCTTCCCTTCCCGGAACCTTCCCTTCCCTTCCCGGAACCTTCCCTTCCCGGACCCTTCCCTTCCCGGAACCTTCCCTTCCCGGAACCTTCCCTTCCCTTCCCGGAACCTTCCCTTCCGGGAACCTTCCTTCCCTTCCCTTCCCGGAACCTTCCCTTCCCTTCCCTTCCCAGAACGTTCCCTTCCTTTCCCTTCCCTTCCCTTCCCTTCCCTTCCCTTCCCTTCCCTTCCCTTCCCTTCACTTCCCTTCCCGGAACCTTCCCGGAACCTTTCCGGAACCTTCCCTTCCCTTCCCTTCCCTTCCCTTCCCTTCCCGGAACCTTCCCTTCCCAGAATATTCCCTTCCCTTCCCTTCCCTTCCCTTCCCTTCCCTTCCCTTCCCGGAACCTTCCCGGAACCTTCCCGGAACCTTCCCGGAACCTTCCCTTCCCTTGCCGGAACCTTCCCTTCCCTTCCCTTCCCTTCCCTTCCCTTCCCTTCCCTTTCCTTCCCTTCCCGTCCCGGAACCTTCCCTTCCCTTCCCTTCCCTTCCCGGAACCTTCCCGGAACCTTCCCTTCCCGGAACGTTCCCTTCCCGGAACCTTCACTTCCCTTCCCTTCCCTTCCCTTCCCTTCCCGGAACCTTCCATTCCCTTCCCTCCCCTTCCCTTCCCTTCCCTTCCCTTCCCTTCCCTTCCCTTCCCTTCCCTTTCCTACCCTTCCCTTCCCTTCCCTTCCCTTCCCTTCCCTTTCCTTCCCGGAACCTTCCCTTCCCGGGATATTCCCTTCCCTTCCCTTCCCTTTCCTTCCCTTCCCTTCCCTTCCCTTCCCTTCCCTACCCTTTCCTTCCCGGAACCTTCCCTTCCCAGAATATTCCCTTCCCTTCCCTTCCCTTCCCTTCCCTTCCCTTCCCTTCCCGGAACCTTCCCGGAACCTTCCCGGAACCTTCCCGGAACCTTCCCTTCCCGGAACCTTCCCTTCCCGGAACCTTCCCTTTCCGGAACCATTCCTTCCCTTCCCTTCCCTTCCCTTCCCATCCCGGAACCTTCCCTTCCCATCCCGGAACCTTCCCTTCCCTTCCCGGAACCTTCCCTTCCCGGAACCTTCTCTTCCCTTCCCGGAACCTTCCCTTCCCGGAACCTTCCTTCCCTTCCCTTCCCTTCACTTCCCTTCCTGGAACCTTCCCGGAACCTTCCCGGAACCTTCCCTTCCCGGAACCTTCCCTTCCCTTCCCTACCCGGAACCTTACCTTCCCGGAACATTCCTTTCCCTTCCCTTCCCTTCCCTTCCCTTCCCAGAACATTCCCTTCCTTTCCCTTCCCTTCCCTTCCCTTCCCTTCCCTTCCCTTCTCTTCCCTTCCCTTCCCTTCCCTTCCCGGAACCTTCCCGGAACCTTCCCGGAACCTTCCCGGAACTTTCCCTTCCCGTCCCTTCCCTTCCCTTCCCGGAACCTTCCCTTCCCGGAACGTTCCCTTCCCGGAACCTTCCCTTCCTTTCCCTTCCCTTCCCTTCCCTTCCCTTCCCTTCCCTTCCCTTCCCTTCCCTTCCCTTCCCTTCCCTTCCCTTTCCTTCCCGGAACCTTCCCTTCCCGGGATATTCCCTTCCCTTCCCTTCCCTTCCCTTCCCGGAACCTTCCCTTCCGGGAACCTTCCTTCCCTTCCCTTCCCGGAACCTTCCCTTCCCTTCCCTTCCCAGAACCTTCCCTTCCTTTATCTTCCCTTCCCTTCCCTTCCCTTCCCTTCCCTTCCCTTCCCTTCACTTCCCTTCCCTTCCCTTCCCTTCCCTTCCCTTCCCTTCACTTCCCTTCCCGGAACCTTCCCGGAACCTTCCCGGAACCTTCCCTTCCCTTCCCTTCCCTTCCCTTCCCTTCCCTTCCCGGAACCTTCCCTTCCCTTTCCTTCCCTTCCCTTCCCTTCCCTTCCCTTCCCTTCCCGGAACCTTCCCTTCCCTTCCCTTCCCTTCCCTTCCCTTCCCTTCCCTTCCCTTCCCTTCCCTTCCCGGAACCTTCCCTTCCCTTCCCTTCCCTTCCCTTCCCTTCCCTTCCCTTCCCTTCCCTTCCCTTCCCTTCCCGGAACCTTCCCTTCCCGGAACCTTCCCTTCCCGGAACCTTCCCTTCCCGGAAAGTTCCCTTCCCGGAACCTTCCCTTCCCGGAACCTTCCCTTCTCTTCCCTTCCCGGAGCCTTCCCTTCCCTTCCCGGAACCTTCCCTTCCCGGAACCTTCCCTTCCCTTCCCGGAACCTTCCCTTCCCGGACCCTTCCCTTCCCGGAACCTTCCCTTCCCGGAACCTTCCCTTCCCTTCCCGGAACCTTCCCTTCCGGGAACCTTCCTTCCCTTCCCTTCCCGGAACCTTCCCTTCCCTTCCCTTCCCAGAACCTTCCCTTCCTTTCCCTTCCCTTCCCTTCCCTTCCCTTCCCTTCCCTTCCCTTCCCTTCCCTTCCCTTCCCTTCCCTTCCCTTCCCTTCCCTTCACTTCCCTTCCCGGAACCTTCCCGGAACTTTCCCTTCCCGTCCCTTCCCTTCCCTTCCCGGAACCTTCCCTTCCCGGAACGTTCCCTTCCCGGAACCTTCCCTTCCTTTCCCTTCCCTTCCCTTCCCTTCCCTTCCCTTCCCTTCCCTTCCCTTCCCTTCCCTTTCCTTCCCGGAACCTTCCCTTCCCGGGATATTCCCTTCCCTTCCCGGAACCTTCCCTTCCCTTCCCTTCCCTTCCCGGAACCTTCACTTCCCTTCCCGGAACCTTCCCGGAACCTTCCCTTCCCTTCCCTTCCCGGAACCTTCCCTTCCCTTCCCGGAACATTCCCTTCCCGGAACCTTCCCGGAACCTTCCCTTCCCTTCCCTTCCCTTCCCTTCCCTTCCCTTCCTGGAACCTTCCCGGAACCTTCCCGGAACCTTCCCTTCCCTTCCCTTCCCTTCCCTTTCCCTTCCCTTCCCTTCCCTTCCCGGACCCTTCCCGGAACCTTCCCGGAACCTTCCCGGAACCTTCCCGGAACCTTCCCTTCCCTTCCCGTAACCTTCCCTTCCCGTAACCTTCCCTTCTCTTCCCTTCCCAGAACCTTCCCTTCCGGAACCTTCCCTTCCCTTCCCTTCCCTTCCCGGAACATTCCCTTCCCTTCCCTTCCCTTCCCTTCCCTTCCCTTCCCTTCCCTTCCCTTCCCTTCCCTTCCCTTCCCTTCCCGGAACCTTCCCTTCCCGGAACCTTCCCTTCCCGGAACCTTCCCTTCCCGGAACCTTCCCTTCCCGGAACCTTCCCTTCCCTTCCCTTCCCTTCCCATCCCGGAACCTTCCCTTCCCTTCCAGGAACCTTCCCTTCCCTTCCCGGAACGTTCCCTTCCCTTCCCTTCCCGGAACCTTCCCTTCCCGGAACCTTCTCTTCCCTTCCCGGAACCTTCCCTTCCCGGAACCTGCCTTCCCTTCCCTTCCCTTCACTTCCCTTCCCAGAACCTTCCCTTCCCTTCCCGGAACCTTCCCTTCCCTTCCCTTCCCGGAGCCTTCCCTTCCCTTCCCTTCCCTTCCCCTCCCGGAACCTTCCCTTCCCTTCCCGGAACCTTCCCTTCCCGGACCCTTCCCTTCCCGGAACCTTCCCTTCCCGGAACCTTCCCTTCCCTTCCCGGAACCTTCCCTTCCGGGAACCTTCCTTCCCTTCCCTTCCCGGAACCTTCCCTTCCCTTCCCTTCCCAGAACCTTCCCTTCCTTTCCCTTCCCTTCCCTTCCCTTCCCTACCCTTCCCTTCCCTTCCCTTCCCTTCCCTTCCCTTCCCTTCCCTTCCCTTCACTTCCCTTCCCGGAACCTTCCCGGAACCTTCCCGGAACCTTTCCGGAACCTTCCCTTCCCTTCCCTTCCCTTCCCTTCCCTTCCCTTCCCTTCCCTTCCCGGAACCTTCCCTTCCCGGAACCTTCCCTTCCCTTCCCGGAACCTTCCCTTCCCTTCCCTTCCCTACCCTTTCCTTCCCGGAACCTTCCCTTCCCAGAATATTCCCTTCCCTTCCCTTCCCTTCCCTTCCCTTCCCTTCCCGGAACCTTCCCTTCCCGGAACCTTCCCTTCCCTTCCCGGAACCTTCCCTTCCCTTCCCGGACCGTTCCCTTCCCTTCCCTTCCCGGAACTTTCCCTTCCCGGAACCTTCTCTTCCCTTCCCGGAACCTTCCCTTCCCGGAACCTTCCCTTCCCTTCCCTTCCCGGAACCTTCCCTTCCCTTCCCTTCCCTTCCCTTCCCTTCCCTTCCCTTCCCTTCCCTTCCCTTCCCTTCCCTTCCCTTCCCTTCCCTTCCCTTCCCTTCCCTTTCCTTCCCGGAATATTCCCTTCCCTTCCCTTCCCTTCCCTTCCCTTCCCTTCCCTTCCCTTCCCTTCCCTTCCCTTCCCTTCCCTTCCCTTCCCTTCCCTTCCCTTCCCTTCCCAGAACCTTCCCTTCCCTTCCCTTCCTGGAACCTTCCCGGAACCTTCCTGGAACCTTCCCGAACCTTCCCTTCTCGAACCTTCCCTTCCTGAACCTTCCCTTCCCTTCCCGAACCTTCCCTTCCCTTCCCTTCCCGGAACCTTCCCGGAAACTTCCCTTCCCTTCCCTTCCCTTCCCTTCCCTTCCCTTCCCTTCCCTTCCCGGAACCTTCCCTTCCCTTCCCGGAACCTTCCCTTCCGGAACCTTCCCTTCCTGGAACCTTCCCTTCCCTTCCCTTCCCTTCCTTTCCCTTCCCGGAACCTTCCCTTCCCGGAACCTTCCATTGCCCGAACCTGCCCGTCCCTTCCCGGAACATTCCCTTCCCTTCCCTTCCCGGAACCTTCCCTCCCATTCCCTTCCCTTCCCTTCCCTTCCCTTCGTTTCCTTTCCCGGAAAATTCCCGGAAACTTCCCTTCCCTTCCCTTCCAGGAACCTTCCCTTCCCTTCCCTTCCCGGAAACTTCCCTTCCCTTCCTTTCCCTTCCCTTCCCTTCCCTTCCCTTCCCTTCCCTTCCCTTCCCTTTCCTTCCCTTCCCTTCCCTTCCCTTCCCTTCCCTTCCCGGAACCTTCCCTTCCCTTCTTTTCCAGGAACCTTCCCGGAAGCTTCCCGGAACCTTCCCTTCCCTTCCCTTCCCTTCCCTTCCCTTCCCTTCCCTTCCCTTCCCGGAACCTTCCCGGAACCTTCCCGGAACCTTCCCTTCCCTTCCTTTCCCTTCTTTTCCCTTCCCTTCCTTTCCCTTCCCTTCCCTTCCCTTCCCTTCCCTTCCCTTCCCTTCCCTTCCCTTCCCTTCCCTTCCCTTCTCTTCCCTTCCCGGAACGTTCCCTTCCGGGAACCTTGCCTTCCCTTCCCGGAACCTTCCCTTCCCTTCCCTTCCCTTCCCTTCCCTTCCCTTCCCTTCCCTTCCCTTCCCTTCCTTTCCTTTCCCGGAACCTTCCCTTCCCGGAACCTTCCCTTCCCCGAACCTGCCCTTCCCTTCCCTTCCCTTCCCTTCCCTTCCCTTCCCTTCCCTTCCCGGAACCTTCCCTCCAATTCCCTTCCCTTACGTTCCCTTCCCTTCCCTTCCCTTCCCTTCTCTTCCCTTCCCTTCCCTTCCCTTCGTTTCCTTTCCCGGAAACTTCCCGGAAACTTCCCTGCCCTTCCCTACGCAGAACCTTCCCTTCCCTTCCCTTCCCGGAAACTTCCCTTCCCTTCCCTTCCCGGAACCTTCCCTTCCCGGAACCTTCCCTTCCCGGAACCTTCCCTTCCCTTCCCTTCCCTTCCCTTCCCGGAACGTTCCCTTCCCGGAACCTTGCCTTCCCTTCCCGGAACCTTCCCTTCCCGGAACCTTCCCTTCCCTTCCCTTCCCGGAACCTTCCCTTCCCTTCCCTTTCCTTCCCTTCCCGGAACCTTCCCTTCCCTTCCCTTCCCTTCCCTTCCCTTCCCTTCCCGGAACCTTCCCTTCCCTTCCCTTCCCTTCCCTTCCCTTCCCATCCCGGAACCTTCCCTTCCCTTCCCTTCCCTTCCCTTCCCTTCCCTTCCCTTCCCTTCCCTTCCCTTCCCGGAACCTTCCCGGAACCTTCCCGGAACCTCCCCGGAACCTTCCCTTCCCTTCCCGGAACCTTCCCTTCCCGGAACCTTCCCTTCCCGGAAACTTCCCTTCCCTTCCCGGAACCTTCCCTTCCGGGAACCTTCCTTCCCTTCCCTTCCCGGAACCTTCCCTTCCCGGAACCTTCCCTTCCCTTACCTTCCGGGAACCTTCCCTTTCCTTCCCTTCCCTTCCCTTCCCCTCCCTTCCCTTCCCTTCCCTTCCCTTCCCTTCCCTTCCCTTCCCTTCCCTTCCCTTCCCTTCCCTTCCCTTCCCTTCCCTTCCCTTCCCCTCCCTTCCGTTCCCTTCCCGGAACCTTCCCGGAACCTTCCCTTCCCTTCCCTTCCCTTCCCTTCCCTTGCCTTCACTTCCCTTCCCTTCCCTTCCCTTCCCTTCCCTTCCCTTCCCTTCCCTTCCCTTCTCTTCCCTTCCCTTCCCTTCCCGGAACCTTCCCTTCCCGGAACCTTCCCTTCCCTTCCCTTCCCGGAACCTTCCCTGCCCGGAACCTTCCCTTCCCTTCCCGGAACCTTCCCTTCCGGGAACCTTCCTTCCCTTCCCTTCCCGGAACCTTCCCTTCCCTTCCCTTCCCTTCCCTTCCCTTCCCTTCCCTTCCCTTCCCTTCCCTTCCCTTCCCTTCCCTTCCCTTCCCAGAACCTTCCCTTCCTTTCCCTTCCCTTCCCTTCCCTTCCCTTCCCTTCCCTTCCCTTCCCTTCCCTTCCCTTCCCTTCACTTCCCTTCCCGGAACCTTCCCGGAACCTTCCCGGAACTTTCCCTTCCCTTCCCTTCCCTTCCCTTCCCGGAACCTTCCCTTCCCGGAACGTTCCGTTCCCGGAACCTTCCCTTCACTTCCCTTCTTTTTCCTTCCCTTCCCTTCCCTTCCCTTCCCTTCCCTTCCCTTCCCTTCCCTTCCCTTCCCTTTCCTCTCCTTCCCGGAACCTTCCCTTCCCGGGATATTCCCTTCCCTTCCCGGAACCTTCCCTTCCTTTCCCTTCCCTTCCCAGAACCTTCCCGGAACCTTCCCGGAACCTTGCCGGAACCTTCCCTTCCCTTCCCTTCCCGGAACCTTCCCTTCCCTTCCCGGAAAATTCCCTTCCCGGAACCTTCCCTTCCCTTCCCTTCCCTTCCCTTCCCTTCCCTTCCCTTCCCGGAACCTTCCCTTCCCTTCCCTTCCCTTCCCTTCCCTTCCCTTCCCGGAACCTTCCCGGAAGCTTCCCGGAACCTTCCCGGAACCTTCCCGGAACCTTCCCTTCCCGGAACCTTCCCTTCCCGGAACCCTCCCTTCCCTTCCCGGAAGCTTCCCTTCCCGGAACCTTCCTTCCCTTCCCTTCCCTTCCCTTCACTTCCCTTCCCGGAACCTTCCCGGAACCTTCCCTTCCCTTCCCGGAACCTTCCTTCCCTTCCCTTCCCTTCCCTTCCCTTCCCTTCCCTTCCCTTCCCTTCCCTTCCCTTCCCTTCCCTTCCCTTCCCTTCCCTTCCCTTCTCTTCCCTTCCCAGAACCTTCCCTTCCCGGAACCTTCCCTTCCCTTCCCTTCCCTTCCGTTCCCGGAACCTTCCCTTCCCTTCCCTTCCCTTCCCTTCCCTTCCCTTCCCTTCCCTTCCCTTCCCTTCACTTCCCTTCCCGGAACCTTCCCGGAACCTTCCCGGAACCTTCCCTTCCCTTCCCTTCCCTTCCCTTCCCTTCCCGGAACCTTCCCTTCCCTTTCCTTCCCTTCCCTTCCCTTCCCTTCCCTTCCCTTCCCGGAACCTTCCCTTCCGGGAACCTTCCTTCCCTTCCCTTCCCTTCCCTTCCCTTCCCTTCCCTTCCCTTCCCTTCCCTTCCCTTCCCTTCCCTTCCCTTCCCTTCCCTTCCCTTCCCTTCCCTTCCCTTCCCTTCTCTTCCCTTCCCAGAACCTTCCCTTCCCGGAACCTTCCCTTCCCTTCCCTTCCCTTCCCTTCCCGGAACCTTCCCTTCCCTTCCCTTCCCGGAACCTTCCCTTCCCTTCCCTTCCCTTCCCTTCCCTTCCCTTCCCTTCCCTTCCCTTCCCTTCCCTTCCCTTCACTTCCCTTCCCGGAACCTTCCCGGAACCTTCCCGGAACCTTCCCTTCCCTTCCCTTCCCTTCCCTTCCCTTCCCTTCCCGGAACCTTCCCTTCCCTTTCCTTCCCTTCCCTTCCCTTCCCTTCCCTTCCCTTCCCGGAACCTTCCCTTCCCTTCCCTTCCCTTCCCTTCCCTTCCCTTCCCTTCCCTTCCCTTCCCGGAACCTTCCCTTCCCTTCCCTTCCCTTCCCTTCCCTTCCCTTCCCTTCCCTTCCCTTCCCTTCCCTTCCCGGAACCTTCCCTTCCCGGAACCTTCCCTTCCCGGAACCTTCCCTTCCCTTCCCGGAACCTTCCCTTCCCGGACCCTTCCCTTCCCGGAACCTTCCCTTCCCGGAACCTTCCCTTCCCTTCCCGGAACCTTCCCTTCCGGGAACCTTCCTTCCCTTCCCTTCCCGGAACCTTCCCTTCCCTTCCCTTCCCAGAACCTTCCCTTCCTTTCCCTTCCCTTCCCTTCCCTTCCCTTCCCTTCCCTTCCCTTCCCTTCCCTTCCCTTCCCTTCCCTTCACTTCCCTTCCCGGAACCTTCCCGGAACCTTTCCGGAACCTTCCCTTCCCTTCCCTTCCCTTCCCTTCCCTTCCCGGAACCTTCCCTTCCCAGAATATTCCCTTCCCTTCCCTTCCCTTCCCTTCCCTTCCCTTCCCGGAACCTTCCCGGAACCTTCCCGGAACCTTCCCGGAACCTTCCCTTCCCTTGCCGGAACCTTCCCTTCCCTTCCCTTCCTTTCCCTTCCCTTCCCTTCCCTTTCCTTCCCTTCCCGTCCCGGAACCTTCCCTTCCCTTCCCTTCCCTTCCCGGAACCTTCCCGGAACCTTCCCTTCCCGGAACGTTCCCTTCCCGGAACCTTCACTTCCCTTCCCTTCCCTTCCCTTCCCTTCCCGGAACCTTCCATTCCCTTCCCTCCCCTTCCCTTCCCTTCCCTTCCCTTCCCTTCCCTTCCCTTCCCTTCCCTTCCCTTTCCTACCCTTCCCTTCCCTTCCCTTCCCTTCCCTTCCCTTTCCTTCCCGGAACCTTCCCTTCCCGGGATATTCCCTTCCCTTCCCTTCCCTTCCCTTCCCTTCCCTTCCCTTCCCTTCCCTTCCCTTCCCTTCCCTACCCTTTCCTTCCCGGAACCTTCCCTTCCCAGAATATTCCCTTCCCTTCCCTTCCCTTCCCTTCCCTTCCCTTCCCTTCCCTTCCCTTCCCGGAACCTTCCCGGAACCTTCCCGGAACCTTCCCGGAACCTTCCCTTCCCGGAACCTTCCCTTCCCGGAACCTTCCCTTTCCGGAACCATTCCTTCCCTTCCCTTCCCTTCCCTTCCCATCCCGGAACCTTCCCTTCCCATCCCGGAACCTTCCCTTCCCTTCCCGGAACCTTCCCTTCCCGGAACCTTCTCTTCCCTTCCCGGAACCTTCCCTTCCCGGAACCTTCCTTCCCTTCCCTTCCCTTCACTTCCCTTCCTGGAACCTTCCCGGAACCTTCCCGGAACCTTCCCTTCCCGGAACCTTCCCTTCCCTTCCCTACCCGGAACCTTCCCTTCCCGGAACATTCCTTTCCCTTCCCTTCCCTTCCCTTCCCTTCCCAGAACATTCCCTTCCTTTCCCTTCCCTTCCCTTCCCTTCCCTTCCCTTCCCTTCTCTTCCCTTCCCTTCCCTTCCCTTCCCGGAACCTTCCCGGAACCTTCCCGGAACCTTCCCGGAACTTTCCCTTCCCGTCCCTTCCCTTCCCTTCCCGGAACCTTCCCTTCCCGGAACGTTCCCTTCCCGGAACCTTCCCTTCCTTTCCCTTCCCTTCCCTTCCCTTCCCTTCCCTTCCCTTCCCTTCCCTTCCCTTCCCTTCCCTTTCCTTCCCGGAACCTTCCCTTCCCGGGATATTCCCTTCCCTTCCCTTCCCTTCCCTTCCCGGAACCTTCCCTTCCCTTCCCGGAACATTCCCTTCCCGGAACCTTCCCTTCCCTTCCCTTCCCTTCCCTTCCCTTCCCTTCCCTTCCCGGAACCTTCCCGGAACCTTCCCGGAACCTTCCCTTCCCTTCCCTTCCCTTCCCTTTCCCTTCCCTTCCCTTCCCTTCCCGGACCCTTCCCGGAACCTTCCCGGAACCTTCCCGGAACCTTCCCTTCCCTTCCCTTCCCTTCCCTTCCCTTCCCGTAACATTCCCTTCCCGGAACCTTCCTTCCCTTCCCTTCCCTTCCCTTCACTTCCCTTCCCGGAACCTTCCCGGAACCTTCCCTTCCCTTCCCGGAACCTTCCCTTCCGGGAACCTTCTTTCCCTTCCCTTCCCTTCCCTTCCCTTCCCTTCCCTTCCCTTCCCTTCCCTTCCCTTCTCTTCCCTTCCCAGAACCTTCCCTTCCGGAACCTTCCCTTCCCTTCCCTTCCCTTCCCGGAACATTCCCTTCCCTTCCCTTCCCTTCCCTTCCCTTCCCTTCCCTTCCCTTCCCTTCCCGGAACCTTCCCTTCCCGGAACCTTCCCTTCCCGGAACCTTCCCTTCCCTTCCCTTCCCTTCCCTTCCCATCCCGGAACCTTCCCTTCCCTTCCCGGAACCTTCCCTTCCCTTCCCGGAACGTTCCCTTCCCTTCCCTTCCCGGAACCTTCCCTTCCCGGAACCTTCTCTTCCCTTCCCGGAACCTTCCCTTCCCGGAACCTGCCTTCCCTTCCCTTCCCTTCACT
>NW_026535807.1:22897500-22920000 GCF_028551555.1 Melozone crissalis | reverse complement strand
CTTCCCTTCCCTTCCTTTCCCTTCTTTTCCCTTCCCTTCCTTTCCCTTCCCTTCCCTTCCCTTCCCTTCCTTTCCCTTCCCTTCCCTTCCCTTCCCTTCCCTTCCCTTCCCTTCCCTTCCCGGAACTTTCCGAGAACCTTCCCTTCCCTTCCCTTCCCTTCCCTTCCCTTCCCTTCCCTTCCCAGAACATTCCCGGAACTTTCCCGAACCTTCCCTTCCCGAACCTTCCCTTTCTGAACCTTCCCTTCCCTTCCCGAACCTTCCCTTCCCTTCCCTTCCCGGAACCTTCCCGGAAACTTCCCTTCCCTTCCCTTCCCTTCCCTTCCCTTCCCTTCCCTTCCCTTCCCTTCCCGGAACCTTCCCTTCCCTTCCCGGAACCTTCCCTTCCGGAACCTTCCCTTCCTGGAACCTTACCTTCCCTTCCCTTCCCTTCCTTTCCCTTCCCGGAACCTTCCCTTCCCGGAACCTTCCCTTCCCCGAACCTGCCCTTCCCTTCCCGGAACCTTCCCTTCCCTTCCCTTCCCGGAACCTTCCCTCCCATTCCCTTCCCTTCCCTTCCCTTCCCTTCCCTTCCCTTCCCTTCCCTTCCCTTCCCTTCGTTTCCTTTCCCGGAAACTTCCCGGAAACTTCCCTTCCCTTCCCTTCCCGGAACCTTCCCTTCCCTTCCCTTCCCGGAAACTTCCCTTCCCTTCCTTTCCCTTCCCTTCCCTTCCCTTCCCTTCCCTTCCCTTCCCTTCCCTTCCCTTCCCTTCCCTTCCCTTCCCTTCCCTTCCCTTCCCTTCCCATCCCTTCCCGGAACCTTCCCGGAACCTTCCCGGAACCTTCCCGGAACCTTCCCTTCCCTTCCCTTTCTCTTCCCTTCCCTTCCCGGAACCTTCCCTTCCCTTCCTTTCCCTTCTTTTCCCTTCCCTTCCTTTCCCTTCCCTTCCCGGAACCTTCCCTTCCCGGAACCTTCCCTTCCCTTCCCTTCCCTTCCCTTCCCTTCCCTTCCCTTCCCTTCTCTTCCCTTCCCGGAACGTTCCCTTCCGGGAACCTTGCCTTCCCTTCCCGGAACCTTCCCTTCCCTTCCCTTCCCTTCCCTTCCCTTCCCTTCCCTTCCCTTCCCTTCCCTTCCTTTCCTTTCCCGGAACCTTCCCTTCCCGGAACCTTCCCTTCCCGGAACCTGCCCTTCCCTTCCCTTCCCTTCCCTTCCCGGAACCTTCCCTTCCCGGAACCTTCCCTCCCATTCCCTTCCCTTCCCTTCCCTTCCCTTCCCTTCCCTTCCCTTCGTTTCCTTTCCCGGAAACTTCCCGGAACCTTCCCGGAACCTTCCCTTCCCTTCCCAGAAACTTCCCTTCCCTTCCCTTCCCGGAAACTTCCCTTCCCTTCCCTTCCCTTCCCTTCCCAGAACCTTCCCTTCCCGGAACCTTCCCTTCCCTTCCCGGAATCTTCCCTTCCCGGAAACTTCCCGGAACCTACCCGGAACGTTCCCGGATCCTTCCCTTCCCTTCGCAAAACCTTCCCTTCCCTTCCCTTCCCGGAACCTTCCCTTCCCAGTACCTTCCCTTCCCTTCCCTTCCCTTCCCTTCCCTTCCCTTCCCTTCCCTTCCCTTCCCTTCCTGGAACCTTCCCGGAACCTTCCCGAACCTTCCCTTCCCGAACCTTCCCTTCCTGAACCGTCCCTTCCCTTCCCGAACCTTCCCTTCCCTTCCCTTCCCGGAACCTTCCCGGAAACTTCCATTCCCTTCCCTTCCCATCCCTTCCCTTCCCTTCCCTTCCCGGAACCTTCCCTTCCCTTCCCGGAACCTTCCCTTCCGGAACCTTCCCTTCCTGGAACCTTCCTTTCCATTCCCTTCCCTTCCTTTCCCTTCCCGGAACCTTCCCTTCCCGGAACCTTCCCTTCCCCGAACCTGCCCGTCCCTTCCCTTCCCTTCCCTTCCCTTCCCTTCCCGGAACCTTCCCTCCCATTCCCTTCCCTTCCCAGAAACTTCCCTTCCCTTCCCTTCCCGGAAACTTCCCTTCCCGGAACCTTCCCTTCCCTTCCCTTCCCTTCCCTTCCCGGAACCTTCCCTTCCCTTCCCGGAATCTTCCCTTCCCGGAAACTTCCCGGAACCTACCCGGAACGTTCCCGGATCCTTCCCTTCCCTTCCCGAAACCTTCCCTTCCCTTCCCTTCCCGGAACCTTCCCTCCCAGTACCTTCCCTTCCCTTCCCTTCCCTTCCCTTCCCTTCCCTTCCCTTCCCTTCCCTTCCCTTCCCTTCCCTTCCCTTCCCTTCCCTTCCCTTCCCTTCCCTTCCCTTCCCTTCCCTTCCCTTCCCTTCTCTTCCCTTCCCTTCCCTTCCCTTCCCTTCCCTTCCCTTCCCTTCTCTTCCCTTCCCGGAACCTTCCCTTCCCGGAACCTTCCCTTCCCTTCCCTTCCCTTTTTGCAACGTTCCCTTCCCGGAACCTTGCCTTCCCTTCCTGGAACCTTCCCTTCCTGGAACCTTCCCTTCCCGGAACCTTCCCTTCCCTTCCCTTCCCTTCCCTTCCCTTCCCTTCCCTTCCCTTCCCTTCCCTTCCCTTCCCGGAACCTTCCCTTCCCTTCCCTTCCCTTCCCTTCCCTTCCCTTCCCTTCCCTTCCCTTCCCTTCCCTTCCCTTCCCTTCCCTTCCCTTCCCTTCCCTTCCCTTCCCTTCCCTTCCCTTCCCTTCCCTTCCCTTCCCTTCCCTTCGTTTCCTTTCCCGGAAACTTCCCGGAAACTTCCCTTCCCTTCCCTTCCCGGAACCTTCCCTTCCCTTCCCTTCCCGGAAACTTCCATTCCCTTCCTTTCCCTTCCCTTCCCTTCCCTTCCCTTCCCTTCCCTTCCCTTCCCTTCCCTTCCCTTCTCTTCTCTCCCCTTCCCTTCCCGGAACCTTCCCGGAACCTTCCCTTCCCTTCCCTTCCCTTCCCTTCCCTTCCCTTCCCTTCCCTTCCCTTCCCTTCCCTTCCCTTCCCTTCCCTTCCCTTCCCTTCCCTTCCCTTCCCTTCCCTTCCCTTTCTCTTCCCTTCCCTTCCCGGAACCTTCCCTTCCCTTCCTTTCCCTTCTTTTCCCTTCCCTTTCTTTCCCTTCCCTTCCCTTCCCTTCCCTTCCCTTCCCTTCCCTTCCCTTCCCTTCCCTTCCCTTCCCTTCCCTTCCCTTCCCTTCCCTTCCCTTCCCTTCCCGGAACCTTCCCGGAACCTTCCCGGAACCTTCCCTTCCCTTCCGTTCCCGGAACCTTCCCTTCCCTTCCTTTCCTTTCCCGGAACCTTCCCTTCCCGGAACCTTCCCTTCCCCGAACCTGCCCTTCCCTTCCCTTCCCTTCCCTTCCCATCCCTTCCCTTCCCAGAACCTTCCCTTCCCGGTACCTTCCCGGAACCTTACCTTCCCTTCCCTTCCCTTCCCTTCCCTTCCCGGAACCCTCCCGGAACCTTTCTGGAACCTTCCCGGAACCTTCCCGGAACCTTCCCGGAACCTTCTCTTGTCTTCCCGGAACCTTCCCTTCCCTTCCCTTCCCTTCTTTTCCCTTCCCTTCCTTTCCCTTCCCTTCCCTTCCCTTCCCTTCCCTTCCCTTCCCTTCCCTTCCCTTCCCTTCCCTTCCCTTCCCTTCCCTTCCCTTCACTTCCCGGAACTTTCCCAGAACCTTCCCTTCCCTTCCCTTCCCTTCTTTTCCCTTCCCTTCCTTTCCCTTCCCTTCCCTTCCCTTCCCTTCCCTGCCCTTCCCTTCCCTTCCCTTCCCTTCCCTTCCCTTCCATTCCCTTCCCTTCCTGGAACCTTCCCGGAACCTTCCCGGAACCTTCCCGAACCTTCCCTTCCCGAACCTTCCCTTCCTGAACCTTCCCTTCCCTTCCCGAACCTTCCCTTCCCTTCCCTTCCCTTTCTCTTCCCTTCCCTTCCCGGAACCTTCCCTTCCCTTCCTTTCCCTTCTTTTCCCTTCCCTTTCTTTCCCTTCCCTTCCCTTCCCTTCCCTTCCCTTCCCTTCCCTTCCCTTCCCTTCCCTTCCCTTCCCTTCCCTTCCCTTCCCGGAACCTTCCCGGAACCTTCCCTTCCCTTCCGTTCCCGGAACCTTCCCTTCCCTTCCTTTCCTTTCCCGGAACCTTCCCTTCCCGGAACCTTCCCTTCCCCGAACCTGCCCTTCCCTTCCCTTCCCTTCCCTTCCCATCCCTTCCCTTCCCAGAACCTTCCCTTCCCGGTACCTTCCCGGAACCTTACCTTCCCTTCCCTTCCCTTCCCTTCCCGGAACCCTCCCGGAACCTTTCTGGAACCTTCCCGGAACCTTCCCGGAACCTTCCCGGAACCTTCCCTTGTCTTCCCGGAACCTTCCCTTCCCTTCCCTTCCCTTCTTTTCCCTTCCCTTCCTTTCCCTTCCCTTCCCTTCCCTTCCCTTCCCTTCCCTTCCCTTCCCTTCCCTTCCCTTCCCTTCCCTTCCCTTCCCTTCCCTTCCCTTCCCTTCCCTTCCCTTCCCTTCACTTCCCGGAACTTTCCCAGAACCTTCCCTTCCCTTCCCTTCCCTTCTTTTCCCTTCCCTTCCTTTCCCTTCCCTTCCCTTCCCTTCCCTTCCCTGCCCTTCCCTTCCCTTCCCTTCCCTTCCCTTCCCTTCCCTTCCCTTCCCTTCCCTTCCTGGAACATTCCCGGAACCTTCCCGGAACCTTCCCGAACCTTCCCTTCCCGAACCTTCCCTTCCTGAACCTTCCCTTCCCTTCCCGAACCTTCCCTTCCCTTCCCTTCCCGGAACCTTCCCGGAAACTTCCATTCCCTTCCCTTCCCTTCCCTTCCCTTCCCTTCCCTTCCCTTCCCGGAACCTTCCCTTCCCTTCCCGGAACCTTCCCTTCCGGAACCTTCCCTTCCTGGAACCTTCCCTTCCATTCCCTTCCCTTCCTTTCCCTTCCCGGAACCTGCCCTTCCCGGAACCTTCCCTTCCCCGAACCTGCCCGTCCCTTCCCTTCCCTTCCCTTCCCTTCCCTTCCCGGAACCTTCCCTCCCATTCCCTTCCCTTCCCTTCCCTTCCCTTCCCTTCCCTTCCCTTCGTTTCCTTTCCCGGAAACTTCCCAGAAACTTCCCTTCCCTTCCCTTCCCGGAACCTTCCCTTCCCTTCCCTTCCCGGAAACTTCCCTTCCCTTCCTTTCCCTTCCCTTCCCTTCCCTTCCCTTCCCTTCCCTTCCCTTCCCTTCCCTTCCCTTCCCTTCCCTTCCCTTCCCTTCCCTTCCCTTCCCTTCCCTTCCCTTCCCTTCCCTTCTTTTCACGGAACCTTCCCGGAGGCTTCCCGGAACCTTCCCGGAACCTTCCCTTCCCTTCCCTTCCCTTCCCTTTCTCTTCCCTTCCCTTCCCGGAACCTTCCCTTCCCTTCCTTTCCCTTCTTTTCCCTTCCCTTCCTTTCCCTTCCCTTCCCTTCCCTTCCCTTCCCTTCCCTTCCCTTCCCTTCCCTTCCCTTCCCTTCCCTTCCCTTCTCTTCCCTTCCCGGAACGTTCCCTTCCGGGAACCTTGCCTTCCCTTCCCGGAACCTTACCTTCCCTTCCCTTCCCTTCCCTTCCCTTCCCTTCCCTTCCCTTCCCTTCCCTTCCTTTCCTTTCCCGGAACCTACCCTTCCCGGAACCTTCCCTTCCCCGAACCTGCCCTCCCCTTCCCTTCCCTTCCCTTCCCTTCCCTTCCCGGAACATTCCCTCCCATTCCCTTCCCTTACGTTCCCTTCCCTTCCCTTCCCTTCCCTTCCCTTCGTTTCATTTCCCGGAAACTTCCCGGAAACTTCCCTTCCCTTCCCAACCCTGAACCTTCCCTTCCCTTCCCTTCCCGGAACCTTCCCTTCCCTTCCTTTCCCTTCTTTTCCCTTCCCTTCCTTTCCCTTCCCTTCCCTTCCCTTCCCTTCCCTTCCCTTCCCTTCCCTTCCCTTCCCTTCCCTTCCCTTCCTGAACCTTCCCTTCCCTTCCCGAACCTTCCCTTCCCTTCCCTTCCCAGAACCTTCCCGGAAACTTCCATTCCCTTCCCTTCCCTTCCCTTCCCTTCCCTTCCCTTCCCGGAACCTTCCCTTCCCTTCCCGGAACCTTCCCTTCCGGAACCTTCCCTTCCTGGAACATTCCCTTCCCTTCCCTTCCCTTCCCTTCCTTTCCCTTCCCGGAACCTTCCCTTCCCGGAACCTTCCCTTCCCCGAACCTTCCCGTCCCTTCCCGGAACCTTCCCTTCCCTTCCCTTCCCGGAACCTTCCCTCCCATTCCCTTCCCTTCCCTTCCCTTCCCTTCCCTTCCCTTCCCTTCCCTTGCCTTCGTTTCCTTTCCCGGAAACTTCCCGGAAACTTCCCTTCCCTTCCCTTCCCGGAACCTTCCCTTCCCTTCCCTTCCCGGAAACTTCCCTTCCCTTCCCTTCCCTTCCCTTCCCTTCCCTTCCCTTCCCTTCCCTTCCCTTCTTTTCCCGGAACCTTCCCGGAAGCTTCCCGGAACCTTCCCGGAACCTTCCCTTCCCTTCCCTTCCCTTCCCGGAACCTTCCCTTCCCTTCCCTTCCCTTCCCTTCCCTTCCCTTCCCTTCCTTTCCGGAACCTACCCTTCCCGGAACCTTCCCTTCCCCGAACCTGCCCTTCCCTTCCCTTCCCTTCCCTTCCCTTCCCTTCCCGGAACATTCCCTCCCATTCCCTTCCCTTACGTTCCCTTCCCTTCCCTTCCCTTCCCTTCCCTTTCCTTCCCTTCCCTTCGTTTCATTTCCCGGAAACTTCCCGGAAACTTCCCTTCCCTTCCCTTCCCTTCCCTTCCCTTCCCTTCCCTTCCCGGAACCTTCCCTTCCCGGAACCTTCCCTTCCCTTCCCTTCCCTTCACTTCCCTTCCCTTCCCTTCCCTTTCTCGGAGACTTCCCTTCCCTTCCCTTCCCTTCCCTTCCCTTCCCGGAACCTTCCCTTCCCTTCCCTTCCCGGAAACTTCCCTTCCCTTCCCTTCCCTTCCCTTCCCTTCCCTTCCCGGAACCTTCCCTTCCCGGAACCTTCCCTTCCCGGAACCTTCCCTTCCCGGAACCTTCCCTTCACTTCCCGGAACGTTCCCTTCCCGGAACCTTGCCTTCCCTTCCTGGAACCTTCCCTTCCCTTCCCTTCCCTTCCCTTCCCTTCCCTTCCCTTCCCGTCTCTTCCCTTCCCGGAACCTTCCCTTCCCTTCCCGGAACCTTCCCTTCCCGGAACCTTCCCTTCCCTTCCCTTCCCTTCCCTTCCCTTCCCTTCTCTTCCCTTCCCTTCCCTTCCCTTCCCAGAACCTTCCCAGAACCTTACCTTCCCTTCCCTTCCCTTCCCTTCCCTTCCCTTCCCTTCCCAGAACCTTCCCTTCCAAGAACCTTCCCTTCCCTTCCCGGAACCTTCCCTTCCCTTCCCTTCCCTTTTTGGAACGTTCACTTCCCAGAACCTTGCCTTCCCTTCCTGGAACCTTCCCTTCCCGGAACCTTCCCTTCCCTTCCCTTCCCTTCCCTTCCCGGAACCTTCCCTTCCCTTCCCTTCCCTTCCCTTCCCTTCCCTTCCCTTCCCTTCCCTTCCCTTCCCTTCCCTTCCCTTCCCTTTCTCGGAAACTTCCCTTCCCTTCCCTTCCCTTCCCTTCCCTTCCCTTCCCTTCCCTTCCCGGAACCTTCCCTTCCCTTCCTTTCCCTTCTTTTCCCTTCCCTTCCTTTCCCTTCCCTTCCCTTCCCTTCCCTTCCCTTCCCTTCCCTTCCCTTCCCGGAACCTTCCCTTCCCTTCCCTTCCCTTCCCTTCCCTTCCCTTCCCTTCCCTTCCCTTCCCTTCCCTTCCCTTCCCTTCCCTTCCCTTCCCTTCCCTTCCCTTCCCTTCCCTTCCCTTCCCTTCCCTTCCCTTCCCTTCCCTTCCCGGAACGTTCCCTTCCCGGAACCTTGCCTTCCCTTCCTGGAACCTTCCCTTCCCGGAACCTTCCATTCCCTTTCCTTCCCTTCCCTTCCCTTCCCTTCCCTTCCCTTCCCTTCCCTTCCCTTCCCTTTCCTTCCCTTCCCGGAACCTTCCCTTCCCTTCCCTTCCCTTCCCTTCCCTTCCATTCCCTTCCCTTCCCTTCCCTTCCCTTCCCTTCCCTTCCCTTCCCTTCCCTTCCCTTCTCTTCCCTTCCCAGAACCTTCCCTTCCCTTCCCAGAACCTTCCCAGAACCTTCCCAGAACCTTCCCTTCCCTTCCCTTCCTTTCCCTTCCCATCCCTTCCCTTCCCAGAACCTTCCCTTCCCAGAACCTTCCCTTCCCTTCCCGGAACGTTCCCTTCCCTTCCCTTCCCTTTTTGGAACGTTCACTTCCCGGAACCTTGCCTTCACTTCCTGGAACCTTCCCTTCCCGGAACCTTCCCTTCCCTTCCCTTCCCTTCCCTTCCCTTCCCTTTCCTTCCCTTCCCTTCCCTTCCCTTCTCTTCCCTTCGCTTCCCTTCCCTTCCCTTCCCAGAACCTTCCCAGAACCTTCCCTTCCCTTCCCTTCCCTTCCCTTCCCTTCCCTTCCCTTCCCTTCCCAGAACCATCCCTTCCCTTCCCGGAACGTTCCCTTCCCTTCCCTTCCCTTTTTGGAACGTTCACTTCCCGGAACCTTGCCTTCCCTTCCTGGAACCTTCCCTTCCCGGAACCTTCCCTTCCCTTCCCTTCCCTTCCCGGAACCTTCCCTTCCCGGAACCTTCCCTTCCCTTCCCTTCCCTTCCCTTCCCTTCCCTTCCCTTCCCTTCCCTTCCCTTCCCTTCCCTTCCCTTCCCGTAACCTTCCCTTCCCGTAACCTTCCCTTCCCTTCCCTTCCCTTCCCTTCCCTTCCCTTCCCTTCCCTTCCCTTTCTCGGAAACTTCCCTTCCCTTCCCTTCCCTTCCCTTCCCTTCCCTTCCCTTCCCTTCCCAGAACCTTCCCAGAACCTTCCCTTCCCTTCCCTTCCCTTCCCTTCCCTTCCCTTCCCTTCCCTTCCCAGAACCATCCCTTCGCTTCCCGGAACGTTCCCTTCCCTTCCCTTCCCTTTTTGGAACGTTCACTTCCCGGAACCTTGCCTTCCCTTCCTGGAACCTTCCCTTCCCGGAACCTTCCCTTCCCTTCCCTTCCCTTCCCGGAACCTTCCCTTCCCGGAACCTTCCCTTCCCTTCCCTTCCCTTCCCTTCCCTTCCCTTCCCTTCCCTTCCCTTCCCTTCCCTTCCCTTCCCTTCCCTTCCCGTAACCTTCCCTTCCCGTAACCTTCCCTTCCCTTCCCTTCCCTTCCCTTCCCTTCCCTTCCCTTCCCTTCCCTTTCTCGGAAACTTCCCTTCCCTTCCCTTCCCTTCCCTTCCCTTCCCTTCCCTTCCCGGAACCTTCCCTTCCCTTCCTTTCCCTTCCCGGAACCTTCCCTTCCCGGAACCTTCCCTTCCCGAAACCTTCCCTTCCCTTCCCTTCCCATCCCTTCCCTTCCCTTCCCTTCCCGGAACGTTCCCTTCCCGGAACCTTCCCTTCCCTTCCCATCCCGGAACCTTCCCTTCAAGGAACATTCCCTTCCCGGAACCTTCCCTTCCCTTCCCGGAATCTTCCCTTCCCGGAAACTTCCCGGAACCTACCCAGAACTTTCCCGGATCCTTCCCTTCCCTTCCCGAAACCTTCCCTTCCCTTCCCTTCCCGGAACCTTCCCTTCTCAGAACCTTCCCTTCCCTTCCCTTCCCTTCCCTTCCCTTCCCTTCCCTTCCCGGAACCTTCCCTTCCCTTCCCGGAACCTTCCCTGAACCTTCCCTTCCCTTCCCGGAACCTTCCCTTCCCTTCCCTTCCCTTCCCTTCCCTTCCCTTCCCGAAACTTCCCGAAACTTCCCTTCCCTTCCCTTCCCTTCCCTTCCCTTCCCTTCCCTTCCCTTCCCTTCCCTTCCCTTCCCTTCCCTTCCCTTCCCTTCCCTTCCCTTCCCTTCCCTTCCCTTTCTCGGAACCTTCCCTTCCCTTCCCTTCCCTTCCCTTCCCTTCCCTTCCCTTCCCTTCCCTTCCGTTCCCGGAACCTTCCCTTCCCTTCCTTTCCCTTCCCGGAACCTTCCCTTCCCGGAACCTTCCCTTCCCGGAACCTTCCCTTCCCTTCCCTTCCCTTCCCGGAACCTTCCCTTCCCGGAACCTTCCCTTCCCGGAACCTTCCCTTCCCGGAACCTTCCCTTCCCTTCCCATCCCGGAACCTTCCCTTCAAGGAACATTCCCTTCCCGGAACCTTCCCTTCCCTTCCCGGAATCTTCCCTTCCCGGAAATTTCCCGGATCCTACCCGGAACGTTCCCGGATCCTTCCCTTCCCTTCCCGAAACCTTCCCTTCCCTTCCCTTCCCGGAACCTTCCCTTCCCTTCCCTTCCCTTCCCTTCCCTTCCCTTCCCTTCCCTTCCCTTCCCTTCCATTCCCTTCCCTTCCCTTCCCAGAACCAACCCTACCCTTCACGGAACCTTCCCTTCCCTCCCCTTCCTGGAACCTTCACTTCCCGGAACTTTCCCTTCCCTTCCCGGAGCCTTCCGTTCCCTTCCCTTCCCTTCCTTTCCCTTCCCTTCCTGAAACCTTCCCTTCCCAGAACCTTCCCATCCCTTCCCTTCCCGGAACCTTCCCTTCCCTACCCGGAACCTTCCCTTCCCTTCCCTTCCCTGCCCTTCCCTTCCCGGAACCTTCCGTTCCCGGAACCTTGCCGTCCCGGATAATTCCCTTCCCTTCCCTTCCCTTCCCTTCCCTTCCCTTCCCAGAACCTTCCCTTCCCGGAACCTTCCCGGAACCTTCCCTTCCCTTCCCTTCCCTTCCCTTCCCTTCCCTTCCCTTCCCGGAACCCTCCCGGAACCTTCCCGGAACCTTCCCGGAACCTTCCCGGAACCTTCCATTCCCTTCCCGGAACCTTCCCTTCCCTTCCTTTCCCTTCTTTTCCATTCCCTTCCTTTCCCTTCCCTTCCCTTCCCTTCCCTTCCCTTCCCTTCCCTTCCCTTCCCTTCCCTTCCCTTCCCTTCCCTTCCCTTCCCTTCCCTTCCCGGAACTTTCCCAGAACATTCCCTTCCCTTCCCTTCCTTTCCCTTCCCTTCCCTTCCCTTCCCTTCCCTTCCCTTCCCTTCCCTTCCCTTCCCTTCCCAGAACCAACCCTACCCTTCCCTTCCCTTCCCTTCCCTTCCCTGCCCTTCCCTTCCCGGAACCTTCCGTTCCCGGAACCTTGCCGTCCCGGAAAATTCCCTTCCCTTCCCTTCCCTTCCCTTCCCTTCCCTTCCCTTCCCTTCCCATCCCTTCCCTTCCCAGAACCTTCCCTTCCCGGTACCTTCCCGGAACCTTACCTTCCCTTCCCTTCCCTTCCCTTCCCTTCCCTTCCCTTCCCGGAACCCTCCCGGAACCTTTCTGGAACCTTCCCGGAACCTTCCCGGAACCTTCCCGGAACCTTCCCTTCCCTTCCCGGAACCTTCCCTTCCCTTCCTTTCCCTTCTTTTCCCTTCCCTTCCTTTCCCTTCCCTTCCCTTCCCTTCCCTTCCCTTCCCTTCCCTTCCCTTCCCTTCCCTTCCCTTCCCTTCCCTTCCCTTCCCTTCCCTTCCCTTCCCGGAACTTTCCCAGAACCTTCCCTTCCCTTCCCTTCCCTTCCCTTCCCTTCCCTTCCCTTCCCTTCCCAGAACCTTCCCTTCCCTTCCCGGAACCTTCCCTTCCCTTCCCTTCCCTGCCCTTCCCTTCCCGGAACCTTCCCGGTACCTTCCCTTCCCTTCCCTTCCCTTCCCTTCCCTTCCCTTCCCTTCCCGGAACCCACCCGGAACCTTTCTGGAACCTTCCCGGAACCTTCCCGGAACCTTCCCGGAACCTTCCCTTCCCTTCCCGGAACCTTCCCTTCCCTTCCTTTCCCTTCTTTTCCCTTCCCTTCCTTTCCCTTCCCTTCCCTTCCCTTCCCTTCCCTTCCCTTCCCTTCCCTTCCCTTCCCTTCCCTTCCCTTCCCTTCCCGGAACTTTCCCAGAACCTTCCCTTCCCTTCCCTTCCCTTCCCTTCCCTTCCCTTCCCTTCCCGGAACCTTCCCGGAACCTTCCCGAACCTTCCCTTCCCGAACCTTCCCTTTCTGAACCTTCCCTTCCCTTCCCGAACCTTCCCTTCCCTTCCCTTCCCGGAACCTTCCCGGAAACTTCCCTTCCCTTCCCTTCCCTTCCCTTCCCTTCCCTTCCCTTCCCGGAACCTTCCCTTCCCTTCCCGGAACCTTCCCTTCCGGAACCTTCCCTTCCTGGAACCTTACCTTCCCTTCCCTTCCCTTCCTTTCCCTTCCCGGAACCTTCCCTTCCCGGAACCTTCCCTTCCCTTCCCTTCCCGGAACCTTCCCTCCCATTCCCTTCCCTTCCCTTCCCTTCCCTTCCCTTCCCTTCCCTTCCCTTCCCTTCCCTTCGTTTCCTTTCCCGGAAACTTCCCGGAAACTTCACTTCCCTTCCCTTCCCGGAACCTTCCCTTCCCTTCCCTTCCCGGAAACTTCCCTTCCCTTCCTTTCCCTTCCCTTCCCTTCCCTTCCCTTCCCTTCCCTTCCCTTCCCTTCCCTTCCCTTCCCTTCCCTTCCCATCCCTTCCCGGAACCTTCCCGGAACCTTCCCGGAACCTTCCCGGAACCTTCCCGGAACCTTCCCTTCCCTTCCCTTTCTCTTCCCTTCCCTTCCCGGAACCTTCCCTTCCTTTCCCTTCTTTTCCCTTCCCTTCCTTTCCCTTCCCTTCCCTTCCCTTCCCTTCCCTTCCCTTCCCTTCCCTTCCCTTCCCTTCCCTTCCCTTCTCTTCCCTTCCCGGAACGTTCCCTTCCGGGAACCTTGCCTTCCCTTCCCGGAACCTTCCCTTCCCTTCCCTTCCTTTCCCTTCCCTTCCCTTCCCTTCCCTTCCCTTCCCTTCCTTTCCTTTCCCGGAACCTTCCCTTCCCGGAACCTTCCCTTCCCGGAACCTGCCCTTCCCTTCCCTTGCCTTCCCTTCCCGGGACCTTCCCTTTCCGGAACCTTCCCTCCCATTCCCTTCCCTTCCCTTCCCTTCCCTTCCCTTCCCTTCCCTTCGTTTCCTTTCCCGAAAACTTCCCGGAACCTTCCCTTCCCTTCCCTTCCCTTCCCAGAAACTTCCCTTCCCTTCCCTTCCCGGAAACTTCCCTTCCCTTCCCTTCCCTTCCCTTCCCTTCCCTTCCCTTACCGGAACCTTCCCTTCCCTTCCCGGAATCTTCCCTTCCCGGAAACTTCCCGGAACCTACCCGGAACGTTCCCGGATCCTTCCCTTACCTTCCCGAAACCTTCCCTTCCCTTCCCTTCCCGGAACATTCCCTTCCCAGTACCTTCCCTTCCCTTCCCTTCCCTTCCCTTCCCTTCCCTTCCCTTCCCTTCCCTTCCCTTCCCTTCCCTTCCCTTCTCTTCCCTTCCCTTCCCTTCCCTTCCCTTCCCTTCCCTTCTCTTCCCTTCCCGGAACCTTCCCTTCCCGGAACCTTCCCTTCCCTTCCTGGAACCTTCCCTTCCCGGAACCTTCCCTTCCCTTCCCTTCCCTTCCCTTCCCTTCCCTTCCCTTCCCTTCCCGGAACCTTCCCTTCCTTTCCCTTCCCTTCCCTTCCCTTCCCTTCCCTTCCCTTCCCTTCCCTTCCCTTCCCTTCCCGGAACTTTCCCAGAACCTTCCCTTCCCTTCCCTTCCCTTCCCTTCCCTTCCCTTCCCTTCCCAGAACCTTCCCTTCCCTTCCCTTCCCTTCCCTTCCCTTCCCTTCCCGGAACTTTCCCAGAACCTTCCCTTCCCATCCCTTCCCTTCCCTTCCCTTCCCTTCCCTTCCCGGAACCTTCCCGAACCTTCCCTTCCCGAACCTTCCCTTTCTGAACCTTCCCTTCCCTTCCCGAACCTTCCCTTCCCTTCCCTTCCCGGAACCTTCCCGGAAACTTCCCTTCCCTTCCCTTCCCTTCCCTTCCCTTCCCTTCCCTTCCCGGAACCTTCCCTTCCCTTCCCGGAACCTTCCCTTCCGGAACCTTCCCTTCCTGGAACCTTACCTTCCCTTCCCTTCCCTTCCTTTCCCTTCCCGGAACCTTCCCTTCCTTTCCCTTCTTTTCCCTTCCCTTCCTTTCCCTTCCCTTCCCTTCCATTCCCTTCCCTTCCCTTCCCTTCCCTTCCCTTCCCTTCCCTTCCCTTCCCTTCTCTTCCCTTCCCGGAACGTTCCCTTCCGGGAACCTTGCCTTCCCTTCCGGGAACCTTCCCTTCCCTTCCCTTCCCTTCCCTTCCCTTCCCTTCCCTTCCCTTCCCTTCCCTTCCTTTCCTTTCCCGGAACCTTCCCTTCCCGGAACCTTCCCTTCCCGGAACCTGCCCTTCCCTTCCCTTCCCTTCCCTTCCCGGGACCTTCCCTTCCCGGAACCTTCCCTCCTATTCCCTTCCCTTCCCTTCCCTTCCCTTCCCTTCCCTTCCCTTCGTTTCCTTTCCCGGAAACTTCCCGGAACCTTCCCTTCCCTTCCCTTCCCAGAAACTTCCCTTCCCTTCCCTTCCCGGAAACTTCCCTTCCCTTCCCTTCCCTTCCCTTCCCTTCCCTTCCCTTCCCTTCCCGGAACCTTCCCTGCCCTTCCCGGAATCTTCCCTTCCCGGAAACTTCCCGGAACCTACCCGGAACGTTCCCGGATCCTTCCCTTCCCTTCCCTTCCCTTCCCTTCCCTTCCCTTCCCTTCCCTTCCCTTCCCTTCCCTTCCCTTCGTTTCCTTTCCCGGAAACTTCCCGGAAACTTCCCTTCCCTTCCCTTCCCGGAATCTTCCCTTCCCTTCCCTTCCCGGAAACTTCCCTTCCCTTCCTTTCCCTTCCCTTCCCTTCCCTTCCCTTCCCTTCCCTTCCCTTCCCTTCCCTTCCCTTCCCTTCCCTTCCCTTCCCTTCCCATCCCTTCCCAGAACCTTCCCGGAACCTTCCCGGAACCTTCCCGGAACCTTCCCTTCCCTTCCATTTCTCTTCCCTTCCCTTCCCGGAACCTTCCCTTCCTTTCCCTTCTTTTCCCTTCCCTTCCTTTCCCTTCCCTTCCCTTCCCTTCCCTTCCCTTCCCTTCCCTTCCCTTCCCTTCCCTTCCCTTCCCTTCCCTTCTCTTCCCTTCCCGGAACGTTCCCTTCCGGGAACCTTGCCTTCCCTTCCCGGAACCTTCCCTTCCCTTCCCTTCCCTTCCCTTCCCTTCCCTTCCCTTCCCTTCCCTTCCCTTCCCTTCCCTTCCCTTCCCTTCCCTTCCTTTCCTTTCCCGGAACCTTCCCTTCCCGGAACCTTCCCTTCCCGGAACCTGCCCTTCCCTTCCCTTGCCTTCCCTTCCCGGGACCTTCCCTTTCCGGAACCTTCCCTCCCATTCCCTTCCCTTCCCTTCCATTCCCTTCCCTTCCCTTCCCTTCCCTTCCCTTCCCTTCGTTTCCTTTCCCGGAAACTTCCCGGAACCTTCCCTTCCCTTCCCTTCCCTTCCCAGAAACTTCCCTTCCCTTCCCTTCCCGGAAACTTCCCTTCCTTTCCCTTCCCTTCCCTTCCCTTCCCTTCCCGGAACCTTCCCTTCCCTTCCCGGAATCTTCCCTTCCCGGAAACTTCCCGGAACCTACCCGGAACGTTCCCGGATCCTTCCCTTACCTTCCCGAAACCTTCCCTTCCCTTCCCTTCCCGGAACATTCCCTTCCCAGTACCTTCCCTTCCCTTCCCTTCCCTTCCCTTCCCTTCCCTTCCCTTCCCTTCCCTTCTCTTCCCTTCCCTTCCCTTCCCTTCCCTTCCCTTCCCTTCTCTTCCCTTCCCGGAACCTTCCCTTCCCGGAACCTTCCCTTCCCTTCCCTTCCCTTTTTGGAACGTTCCCTTCCCGGAACCTTGCCTTCCCTTCCTGGAACCTTCCCTTCCCGGAACCTTCCCTTCCCTTCCCTTCCCTTCCCTTCCCTTCCCTTCCCTTCCCTTCCCTTCCCTTCCCTTCCCGGAACTTTCCCAGAACCTTCCCTTCCCTTCCCTTCCCGGAACCTTCCCGAACCTTCCCTTCCCTTCCCGTAACCTTCCCTTCCCTTCCTTTCCCTTCTTTTCCCTTCCCTTCCTTTCCCTTCCCTTCCCTTCCCTTCCCTTCCCTTCCCTTCCCTTCCCTTCCCTTCCCTTCCCTTCCCTTCCCGGAACTTTCCCAGAACCTTCCCTTCCCTTCCCTTCCCTTCCCTTCCCTTCCCTTCCCTTCCCGGAACCTTCCCGAACCTTCCCTTCCCGAACCTTCCCTTTCTGAACCTTCCCTTCCCTTCCCGAACCTTCCCTTCCCTTCCCTTCCCGGAACCTTCCCGGAAACTTCCCTTCCCTTCCCTTCCCTTCCCTTCCCTTCCCTTCCCTTCCCGGAACCTTCCCTTCCCTTCCCGGAACCTTCCCTTCCGGAACCTTCCCTTCCTGGAACCTTACCTTCCCTTCCCTTCCCTTCCTTTCCCTTCCCGGAACCTTCCCTTCCCGGAACCTTCCCTTCCCTTCCCTTCCCGGAACCTTCCCTCCCATTCCCTTCCCTTCCCTTCCCTTCCCTTCCCTTCCCTTCCCTTCGTTTCCTTTCCCGGAAACTTCCCGGAAACTTCCCTTCCCTTCCCTTCCCGGAACCTTCCCTTCCCTTCCCTTCCCGGAAACTTCCCTTCCCTTCCTTTCCCTTCCCTTCCCTTCCCTTCCCTTCCCTTCCCTTCCCTTCCCTTCCCTTCCCTTCCCGGAACCTTCCCTTCTCTTTCCGGAACCTTCCCTTCCGGAACCTTCCCTTCCTGGAACCTTACCTTCCCTTCCCTTCCCTTCCTTTCCCTTCCCGGAACCTTCCCTTCCCGGAACCTTCCCTTCCCTTCCCTTCCCGGAACCTTCCCTCCCATTCCCTTCCCTTCCCTTCCCTTCCCTTCCCTTCCCTTCCCTTCCCTTCCCTTCCCATCCCTTCCCTTCCCTTCCCTTCCCTTCCCTTCGTTTCCTTTCCCGGAAACTTCCCGGAAACTTCCCTTCCCTTCCCTTCCCGGAACCTTCCCTTCCCTTCCCTTCCCTTCCCGGAAACTTCCCTTCCCTTCCTTTCCCTTCCCTTCCCTTCCCTTCCCTTCCCTTCCCTTCCCTTCCCTTCCCTTCCCGGAACCTTCCCGGTACCTTCCCGGAACCTTCCCGGAACCATCCCGGAACCTTCCCTTCTCTTCCCTTTCTCTTCCCTTCCCTTCCCGGAACCTTCCCTTCCTTTCCCTTCTTTTCCCTTCCCTTCCTTTCCCTTCCCTTCCCTTCCCTTCCCTTCCCTTCCCTTCCCTTCCCTTCCCTTCCCTTCCCTTCCCTTCTCTTCCCTTCCCGGAACGTTCCCTTCCGGGAACCTTGCCTTCCCTTCCGGGAACCTTCCCTTCCCTTCCCTTCCCTTCCCTTCCCTTCCCTTCCCTTCCCTTCCCTTCCCTTCCTTTCCTTTCCCGGAACCTTCCCTTCCCGGAACCTTCCCTTCCCGGAACCTGCCCTTCCCTTCCCTTCCCTTCCCGGGACCTTCCCTTCCCGGAACCTTCCCTCCCATTCCCTTCCCTTCCCTTCCCTTCCCTTCCCTTCCCTTCCCTTCCCTTCCCTTCGTTTCCTTTCCCGGAAACTTCCCGGAACCTTCCCTTCCCTTCCCTTCCCAGAAACTTCCCTTCCCTTCCCTTCCCGGAAACTTCCCTTCCCTTCCCTTCCCTTCCCTTCCCTTCCCTTCCCTTCCCGGAACTTTCCCTTCCCTTCCCGGAATCTTCCCTTCCCGGAAACTTCCCGGAACCTACCCGGAACGTTCCCGGATCCTTCCCTTCCCTTCCCTTCCCGTCCCTTCCCTTCCCTTCCCTTCCCTTCCCTTCCCTTCCCTTTCCTTCCCTTCCCTTCCCTTCCCTTCCCTTCTCTTCCCTTCCCTTCCCTTCCCTTCCCTTCCCTTCCCTTCCCTTCTCTTCCCTTCCCGGAACCTTCCCTTCCCGGAACCTTCCCTTCCCTTCCCTTCCCTTTTTGGAACGTTCCCTTCCCGGAACCTTGCCTTCCCTGCCTGGAACCTTCCCTTCCCGGAACCTTCCCTTCCCTTCCCTTCCCTTCCCTTCCCTTCCCGGACCCTTCCCTTCCTTTCCCTTCCCTTCCCTTCCCTTCCCTTCCCTTCCCTTCCCTTCCCTTCCCTTCGTTTCCTTTCCCGGAAACTTCCCGGAAACTTCCCTTCCCTTCCCTTCCCGGAACCTTCCCTTCCCTTCCCTTCCCGGAACCTTCCCTTCCCTTCCTTTCCCTTCCCTTCCCTTCCCTTCCCTTCCCTTCCCTTCCCTTCCCTTCCCTTCCCTTCCCTTCCCTTCCCTTTCTCTTCCCTTCCCTTCCCGGAACCTTCCCTTCCCTTCCTTTCCCTTCTTTTCCCTTCCCTTCCTTTCCCTTCCCTTCCCTTCCCTTCCCTTCCCTTCCCTTCCCTTCCCTTCCCTTCCCTTCCCTTCCCTTCCCTTCTCTTCCCTTCCCGGAACGTTCCCTTCCGGGAACCTTCCCTTCCCCTCCCTTCCCTTCCCTTCCCTTCCCTTCCCTTCCCTTCCCTTCCCTTCCCTTCCCTTCCCGGAACCTTCCCTTCCCTTCCTTTCCTTTCCCGCAACCTTCCCTTCCCGGAACCTTCCCTTCCCCGAACCTGCCCTTCCCTTCCCTTCCCTTCCCTTCCCATCCCTTCCCTTCCCAGAACCTTTCCTTCCCGGTACCTTCCCGGAACCTTCCCTTCCCTTCCCTTCCCTTCCCTTCCCTTCCCTTCCCGGAACCCTCCCGGAACCTTTCTGGAACCTTCCCGGAACCTTCCCGGAACCTTCCCGGAACCTTCCCTTCCTTTCCCGGAACCTTCCCTTCCCTTCCTTTCCCTTCTTTTCCCTTCCCTTCCTTTCCCTTCCCTTCCCTTCCCTTCCCTTCCCTTCCCGGAACCTTCCCTTCCCTTCCCTTCCCTTCCCTTCCCTTCCCTTCCCTTCCCTTCCCTTCCCTTCCCTTCCCTTCCTTTCTCTTCCCTTCCCTTCCCTTCCCTTCCCTTCCCTTCCCTTCCCTTCCCTTCCCTTCCCTTCCCTTCCCTTCCCTTCCTGGAACCTTCTCGGAACCTTCCCGGAACCTTCCCGAACCTTCCCTTCCCGAACCTTCCCTTCCTGAACCTTCCCTTCCCTTCCCGAACCTTCCCTTCCCTTCCCTTCCCGGAACCTTCCCGGAAAATTCCATTCCCTTCCCTTCCCTTCCCTTCCCTTCCCTTCCCTTCCCTTCCCGGAACCTTCCCTTCCCTTCCCGGAACCTTCCCTTCCGGAACCTTCCCTTCCGGGAACCTTCCCTTCCCTTCCCTTCCCTTGCTTTCCCTTCCCGGAACCTTCCCTTCCCGGAACCTTCCCTTCCCCGAACCTGCCCGTTCCTTCCCGGAACCTTCCCTTCCCTTCCCTTCCCGGAACCTTCCCTCCCATTCCCTTCCCTTCCCTTCCCTTCCCTTCCCTTCCCTTCCCTTCGTTTCCTTTCCCGGAAACTTCCCGGAAACTTCCCTTCCCTTCCCTTCCCGGAACCTTCCCTTCCCTTCCCTTCCCGGAAACTTCCCTTCCCTTCCTTTTCCTTCCCTTCCTTTCCCTTCCCTTCCCTTCCCTTCCCTTCCCTTCCCGGAAACTTCCCTTCCCTTCCCTTCCCTTCCCTTCCCTTCCCTTCCCTTCCCTTCCCTTCCCTTCCCTTCCCTTCCCTTCCCTTCCCTTCCCTTCCCTTCCCTTCCCTTCTTTTCCCGGAACCTTCCCGGAAGCTTCCCGGAACCTTCCCGGAACCTTCCCTTCCCTTCCCTTCCCTTCCCTTTCTCTTCCCTTCCCTTCCCGGAACCTTCCCTTCTCCTCCTTTCCCTTCTTTTCCCTTCCCTTCCTTTCCCTTCCCTTCCCTTCCCTGCCCTTCCCTTCCCTTCCCTTCCCTTCCCTTCCCTTCCCTTCCCTTCCCTTCCCTTCCCTTCCCTTTTTGGAACGTTCACTTCCCGGAACCTTGCCTTCCCTTCCTGGAACCTTCCCTTCCCGGAACCTTCCCTTCCCTTCCCTTCCCTTCCCTTCCCTTCCCTTCCCTTCCCTTCCCGGAACCTTCCCTTCCCGGAACCTTCCCTTCCCTTCCCTTCCCTTCCCTTCCCTTCCCTTCCCTTCCCTTCCCTTCCCGTAACCTTCCTTTCCCGTAACCTTCCCTTCCCTTCCCTTCCCTTCCCTTCCCTTCCCTTCTCTTCCCTTCGCTTCCCTTCCCTTCCCTTCTCAGAACCTTCCCAGAACCTTCCCAGAACCTTCCCTTCCCTTCCCTTCCCTTCCCTTCCCTTCCCTTCCCTTCCCTTCCCTTCCCTTCCCAGAACCATCCCTTCCCTTCCCGGAACGTTCCCTTCCCTTCCCTTCCCTTTTTGGAACGTTCACTTCCCGGAACCTTGCCTTCCCTTCCTGGAACCTTCCCTTCCCGGAACCTTCCCTTCCCTTCCATTCCCTTCCCGGAACCTTCCCTTCCCGGAACCTTCCCTTCCCTTCCCTTCCCTTCCCTTCCCTTCCCTTCCCTTCCCTTCCCTTCCCTTCCCTTCCCGTAACCTTCCCTTCCTGTAACCTTCCCTTCCCTTCCCTTCCCTTCCCTTCCCTTCCCTTTCTCGGAAACTTCCCTTCCCTTCCCTTCCCTTCCCTTCCCTCCCCTTCCCTTCCCTTCCCGGAACCTTCCCTTCCCTTCCCTTCCTTTCCTTTCCCGGAACCTTCCCTTCCCGGAACCTTCCCTTCCCGGAACATTCCCTTCCCTTCCCTTCCCTTCCCTTCCCGGGACCTTCCCTTCCCGGAACCTTCCCTCCCATTCCCTTCCCTTCCCTTCCCTTCCCTTCCCTTCCCTTCCCTTCCCTTCGTTTCCTTTCCCGGAAACTTCCCGGAACCTTCCCTTCCCTTCCCTTCCCTTCCCAGAAACTTCCCTTCCCTTCCCTTCCCGGAAACTTCCCTTCCCTTCCCTTCCCTTCCCTTCCCTTCCCTTCCCTTCCCTTCCCTTCCCTTCCCTTCCCTTCCCTTCTCTTCCCTTCCCGGAACCTTCCCTTCCCGGAACCTTCCCTTCCCTTCCCTTCCCTTTTTGGAACGTTCCCTTCCCGGAACCTTGCCTTCCCTTCCTGGAACCTTCCCTTCCCGGAACCTTCCCTTCCCTTCCCTTCCCTTCCCTTCCCTTCCCTTCCCTTCCCGGAACCTTCCCTTCCTTTCCCTTCCCTTCCCTTCCCTTCCCTTCCCTTCCCTTCCCTTCCCTTCCCTTCCCTTCCCTTCGTTTCCTTTCCCGGAAACTTCCCGGAAACTTCCCTTCCCTTCCCTTCCCGGAACCTTCCCTTCCCTTCCCTTCCCTTCCCGGAAACTTCCCTTCCCTTCCTTTCCCTTCCCTTCCCTTCCCTTCCCTTCCCTTCCCTTCCCTTCCCTTCCCTTCCCTTCCCTTCCCTTCCCTTCCCTTCCCTTTCTCTTCCCTTCCCTTCCCGGAACCTTCCCTTCCCTTCCTTTCCCTTCTTTTCCCTTCCCTTCCTTTCCCTTCCCTTCCCTTCCCTTCCCTTCCCTTCCCTTCCCTTCCCTTCCCTTCCCTTCCCTTCCCTTCCCTTCCCTTCCCTTCTCTTCCCTTCCCGGAACGTTCCCTTCCGGGAACCTTCCCTTCCCCTCCCTTCCCTTCCCTTCCCTTCCCTTCCCTTCCCTTCCCTTCCCTTCCCTTCCCTTCCCGGAACCTTCCCTTCCCTTCCTTTCCTTTCTCGCAACCTTCCCTTCCCGGAACCTTCCCTTCCCCGAACCTGCCCTTCCCTTCCCTTCCCTTCCCTTCCCATCCCTTCCCTTCCCAGAACCTTTCCTTCCCGGTACCTTCCCGGAACCTTCCCTTCCCTTCCCTTCCCTTCCCTTCCCTTCCCTTCCCTTCCCTTCCCGGAACCCTCCCGGAACCTTTCTGGAACCTTCCCGGAACCTTCCCGGAACCTTCCCGGAACCTTCCCTTCCTTTCCCGGAACCTTCCCTTCCCTTCCTTTCCCTTCTTTTCCCTTCCCTTCCTTTCCCTTCCCTTCCCTTCCCTTCCCTTCCCTTCCCTTCCCTTCCCTTCCCTTCCCTTCCCTTCCCTTCCCTTCCCTTCCCTTCCCTTCCCTTCCTTTCTCTTCCCTTCCCTTCCCTTCCCTTCCCTTCCCTTCCCTTCCCTTCCCTTCCCTTCCCTTCCCTTCCCTTCCCTTCCTGGAACCTTCCCGGAACCTTCCCGGAACCTTCCCGAACCTTCCCTTCCCGAACCTTCCCTTCCTGAACCTTCCCTTCCCTTCCCGAACCTTCCCTTCCCTTCCCTTCCCGGAACCTTCCCGGAAACTTCCATTCCCTTCCCTTCCCTTCCCTTCCCTTCCCTTCCCTTCCCTTCCCTTCCCGGAACCTTCCCTTCCCTTCCCGGAACCTTCCCTTCCGGAACCTTCCCTTCCTGGAACCTTCCCTTCCCTTCCCTTCCCTTGCTTTCCCTTCCCGGAACCTTCCCTTCCCGGAACCTTCCCTTCCCCGAACCTGCCCGTCCCTTCCCGGAACCTTCCCTTCCCTTCCCTTCCCGGAACCTTCCCTCCCATTCCCTTCCCTTCCCTTCCCTTCCCTTCCCTTCCCTTCGTTTCCTTTCCCGGAAACTTCCCGGAAACTTCCCTTCCCTTCCCTTCCCGGAACCTTCCCTTCCCTTCCCTTCCCGGAAACTTCCCTTCCCTTCCTTTTCCTTCCCTTCCTTTCCCTTCCCTTCCCTTCCCTTCCC
>NW_026535807.1:22865000-22892500 GCF_028551555.1 Melozone crissalis | reverse complement strand
TCCTTTCCCTTCCCGGAACCTTCCCTTCCCTTCCCTTCCCTTCCATTCCCTTCCCTTCCCTTCCCTTCCCTTCCCTTCCCTTCCCTTCCCTTCCCTTCCCTTCCCGGAACTTTCCCAGAACCTTCCCTTCCCTTCCATTCCCTTCCCTTCCCTTCCCTTCCCTTCCCTTCCCTTCCCTTCCCTTCCCTTCCCTTCCCTTCCCGGAACCTTCCCTTCCCGGAACCTTCCCTTCCCTTCCCTTCCCGGAACCTTCCCTTCCCTTCCCTTCTCTTCCCTTCCCTTCCCTTCCCTTCCCTTCCCTTCCCTTCCCTTCCCTTCCCTTCCCTTCCCTTCCCTTCCCTTCCCGGAACCTTCCCGGAACCTTCCCGGAACCTTCCCTTCCCTTCCCTTCCCTTCTCTTCCCTTCCCTTCCCTTCCCTTCCCTTCCCTTCCCTTCCCTTCCCTTCCCTTCCCTTCCCAGAACCTTCCCAGAACCTTCCCTTCCCTTCCCTTCCCTTCCCTTCCTTTCCCTTCCCTTCCCTTCCCTTCCCTTCCCTTCCCTTCCCTTCCCTTCCCTTCCCTTCCCTTCCCTTCCCTTCCCTTCCCTTCCCAGAACCTTCCCTTCCCTTCCCGGAACCTTCCCTTCCCTTCCCTTCCCTTTTTGGTATGTTCACTTCCCGGAACCTTGCCTTCCCTTCCTGGAACCTTCCCTTCCCTTCCCTTCCCTTCCCTTCCCTTCCCTTCCCTTCCCTTCCCGTAACCTTCCCTTCCCTTCCCGGAACCTTCCCTTCCCTTCCTTTCCCTTCTTTTCCCTTCCCTTCCTTTCCCTTCCCTTCCCTTCCCTTCCCTTCCCTTCCCTTCCCTTCCCTTCCCTTCCCTTCCCTTCCCTTCCCTTCCCTTCCCTTCTCTTCCCTTCCCGGAACGTTCCCTTCCGGGAACCTTGCCTTCCCTTCCCTTCCCTTCCCTTCCCTTCCCTTCCCTTCCCTTCCCTTCCTTTCCTTTCCCGGAACCTTCCCTTCCCCTCCCTTCCCTTCCCTTCCCTTCCCTTCCCTTCCCTTCCCTTCCCTTCCCTTCCCTTCCCGGAACCTTCCCGGAACCTTCCCTTCCCTTCCCTTCCCTTCTCTTCCCTTCCCTTCCCTTCCCTTCCCTTCCCTTCCCTTCCCTTCCCTTCCCAGAACCTTCCCAGAACCTTCCCAGAACCTTCCCTTCCCTTCCCTTCCCTTCCCTTCCTTTCCCTTCCCTTCCCTTCCCTTCCCTTCCCTTCCCTTCCCTTCCCTTCCCTTCCCTTCCCTTCCCAGAACCTTCCCTTCCCTTCCCGGAACCTTCCCTTCCCTTCCCTTCCCTTTTTGGTACGTTCACTTCCCGGAACCTTGCCTTCCCTTCCTGGAACCTTCCCTTCCCTTCCCTTCCCTTCCCTTCCCTTCCCTTCCCTTCCCTTCCCTTCCCTTCCCTTCCCTTCCCTTCCCGTAACCTTCCCTTCCCGTAACCTTCCCTTCCCTTCCCTTCCCTTCCCTTCCCTTCCCTTTCTCGGAAACTTCCCTTCCCTTCCCTTCCCTTCCCTTCCCTTCCCTTCCCTTCCCTTCCCTTTCCTTCCCTTCCCTTCCCTTCCCGGAACCTTCCCTTCCCTTCCCTTCCCAGAACCTTCCCAGAACCTTCCCTTCCCTTCCCTTCCCTTCCCTTCCCTTCCCTTCCCTTCCCTTCTCTTCCCTTCCCGGAACGTTCCCTTCCGGGAACCTTGCCTTCCCTTCCCGGAACCTTCCCTTCCCTTCCCTTCCCTTCCCTTCCCTTCCCTTCCCTTCCCTTCCCTTCCTTTCCTTTCCCGGGACCTACCCTTCCCGGAACCTTCCCTTCCCCGAACCTGCCCTTCCCTTCCCTTCCCTTCCCTTCCCTTCCCGGAACCTTCCCTCCCATTCCCTTCCCTTACGTTCCCTTCCCTTCCCTTCCCTTCCCTTCCCTTCCCTTCCCTTCCCTTCCCTTCCCTTCCCTTCCCGGAACCTTCCCTTCCCTTCGTTTCATTTCCCGGAAACTTCCCGGAAACTTCCCTTCCCTTCCCTTCCCTTCCCTTCCCGGAACCTTCCCTTCCCGGAGCCTTCCCTTCCCTTCCCTTCCCTTCACTTCCCGGAACGTTCCCTTCCCGGAACCTTGCCTTCCCTTCCTGGAACCTTCCCTTCCCGGAACCTTCCCTTCCCTTCCCTTCCCTTCCCTTCCCGGAACCTTCCCTTCCCGGAACCTTCCCTTCCCTTCCCTTCCCTTCCCTTCCCTTCCCTTCCCTTCCCTTCCCTTCCCTTCCCTTCCCTTCCCTTCTCTTCCCTTCCCTTCCCTTCCCAGAACCTTCCCAGAACCTTCCCAGAACCTTCCCAGAACCTTCCCTTCCCTTCCCTTCCCTTCCCTTCCCTTCCCTTCCCAGAACCTTCCCTTCCCAGAACCTTCCCTTCCCTTCCCGGAACCTTCCCTTCCCTTCCCTTCCCTTCCCTTTTTGGAACGTTCACTTCCCGGAACCTTGCCTTCCCTTCCTGGAACCTTCCCTTCCCTTCCCTTCCCTTCCCTTCCCTTCCCTTCCCTTCCCTTCCCTTCCCTTCCCTTCCCTTCCCTTTCTCGGAAACTTCCCTTCCCTTCCCTTCCCGGAACCTTCCCTTCCCTTCCCGGAACCTTCCCTTCCCTTCCCGGAACCTTCCCTTCCCTTCCTTTCCTTCTTTTCCCTTCCCTTCCTTTCCCTTCCCGGAACCTTCCCTTCCCTTCCCTTCCCTTCCATTCCCTTCCCTTCCCTTCCCTTCCCTTCCCTTCCCTTCCCTTCCCTTCCCTTCCCTTCCCTTCCCGGAACTTTCCCAGAACCTTCCCTTCCCTTCCATTCCCTTCCCTTCCCTTCCCTTCCCTTCCCTTCCCTTCCCTTCCCTTCCCTTCCCTTCCCTTCCCGGAACCTTCCCTTCCCGGAACCTTCCCTTCCCTTCCCTTCCCGGAACCTTCCCTTCCCTTCCCTTCTCTTCCCTTCCCTTCCCTTCCCTTCCCTTCCCTTCCCTTCCCTTCCCTTCCCTTCCCTTCCCTTCCCTTCCCTTCCTTTCCCTTCCTGGAACCTTCCCGGAACCTTCCCGAACCTTCCCTTCCCGAACCTTCCCTTCCTGAACCTTCCCTTCCCTTCCCGAACCTTCCCTTCCCTTCCCTTCCCGGAACCTTCCCGGAAACTTCCCTTCCCATCCCTTCCCTTCCCTTCCCTTCCCTTCCCTTCCCGGAACCTTCCCTTCCCTTCCCGGAACCTTCCCTTCCGGAACCTTCCCTTCCTGGAACCTTCCCTTCCCTTCCCTTCCCTTCCTTTCCCTTCCCGGAACCTTTCCTTCCCGGAACATTCCCTTCCCCGAACCTGCCCGTCCCTTCCCGGAACCTTCCCTTCCCTTCCCTTCCCGGAACCTTCCCTCCCATTCCCTTCCCTTCCCTTCCCTTCCCTTCCCTTCCCTTCCCTTCCCTTCGTTTCCTTTCCTGGAAACTTCCCGGAATCTTCCCTTCCCTTCCCTTCCCGGAACCTTCCCTTCCCTTCCCTTCCCTTCCCGGAAAATTCCCTTCCCTTCCTTTCCATTCCCTTCCCTTCCCGGAACCTTCCCTTCCCTTCCCTTCCCTTCCCTTCCCTTCCCTTTCCCTGCTTTTCCCGGAACCTTCCCGGAAGCTTCCCGGAACCTTCCCGGAACCTTCCCTTCCCTTCCCTTCCCTTCCCTTCCCTTCCCTTCCCTTCCCTTCCCTTCCCTTTCTCTTCCCTTCCCTTCCCGGAACCTTCCCTTCCCTTCCTTTCCCTTCTTTTCCCTTCCCTTCCTTTCCCTTCCCTTCCCTTCCCTTCCCTTCCCTTCCCTTCCCTTCCCTTCCCTTCCCTTCCCTTCCCTTCCCTTCCCTTCCCTTCTCTTCCCTTCCCGGAACGTTCCCTTCCGGGAACCTTGCTTTCCCTTCCCTTCCCTTCCCTTCCCTTCCCTTCCCTTCCCTTCCCTTCCCTTCCTTTCCTTTCCCGGAACCTTCCCTTCCCGGAACCTTCCCTTCCCTTCCCTTCGCTTCCCTTCGTTTCCTTTCCCGGAAACTTCCCGGAAACTTCCCTTCCCTTCCCTACCCAGAACCTTCCCTTCCCTTCCCTTCCCGGAAACTTCCCTTCCCTTCCCATCCCTTCCCTTCCCTTCCCGGGACCTTCCCTTCCCGGAACCTTCCCTTCCCTTCCCGGAACCTTCCCTTCCCTTCCCTTCCCTTCCCTTCCCTTCCCTTCCCTTCCCTTCCCATCCCGGAACTTTCCCAGAACCTTCCCTTCCCTTCCATTCCCTTCCCTTCCCTTCCCTTCCCTTCCCTTCCCGGAACCTTCCCTTCCCGGAACCTTCCCTTCCCTTCCCTTCCCGGAACCTTCCCTTCCCTTCCCTTCTCTTCCCTTCCCTTCCCTTCCCTTCCCTTCCCTTCCCTTCCCTTCCCTTCCCTTCCCTTCCCTTCCCTTCCCTTCCTTTCCTTTCCTGGAACCTTCCCGGAACTTTCCCGAACCTTCCCTTCCCGAACCTTCCCTTCCTGAACCTTCCCTTCCCTTCCCGAACCTTCCCTTCCCTTCCCTTCCCGGAACCTTCCCGGTAACTTCCCTTCCCTTCCCTTCCCTTCCCTTCCCTTCCCTTCCCTTCCCTTCCCGGAACCTTCCCTTCCCTTCCCAGAACCTTCCCTTCCGGAACCTTCCCTTCCTGGAACCTTCCCTTCCCTTCCCTTCCCTTCCTTTCCCTTCCCGGAACCTTTCCTTCCCGGAACCTTCCCTTCCCCGAACCTGCCCGTCCCTTCCCGGAACCTTCCCTTCCCTTCCCTTCCCGGAACCTTCCCTCCCATTCCCTTCCCTTCCCTTCCCTTCCCTTCCCTTCCCTTCCCTTCCCTTCCCTTCGTTTCCTTTCCTGGAAACTTCCCGGAATCTTCCCTTCCCTTCCCTTCCCAGAACCTTCCCTTCCCTTCCCTTCCCTTCCCGGAAACTTCCCTTCCATTCCTTTCCCTTCCCTTCCTTTCCCTTCCCTTCCCTTCCCTTCCCTTCCCTTCCGTTCCCTTCCCTTCCCTTCCCTTCCCTGCTTTTCCCGGAACCTTCCCGGAAGCTTCCCGGAACCTTCCCTTCCCTTCCCTTCTCTTCCCTTCCCTTCCCTTCCCTTCCCTTCCCTTCCCTTCCCTTCCCTTCCCTTCCCTTCCCTTCCCTTCCTTTCCTTTCCTGGAACCTTCCCGGAACTTTCCCGAACCTTCCCTTCCCGAACCTTCCCTTCCTGAACCTTCCCTTCCCTTCCCGAACCTTCCCTTCCCTTCCCTTCCCGGAACCTTCCCGGTAACTTCCCTTCCCTTCCCTTCCCTTCCCTTCCCTTCCCTTCCCGGAACCTTCCCTTCCCTTCCCGGAACCTTCCCTTCCGGAACCTTCCCTTCCTGGAACCTTCCCTTCCCTTCCCTTCCCTTCCTTTCCCTTCCCGGAACCTTTCCTTCCCGGAACCTTCCCTTCCCCGAACCTGCCCGTCCCTTCCCGGAACCTTCCCTTCCCTTCCCTTCCCGGAACCTTCCCTCCCATTCCCTTCCCTTCCCTTCCCTTCCCTTCCCTTCCCTTCCCTTCCCTTCGTTTCCTTTCCTGGAAACTTCCCGGAATCTTCCCTTCCCTTCCCTTCCCAGAACCTTCCCTTCCCTTCCCTTCCCTTCCCGGAAACTTCCCTTCCATTCCTTTCCCTTCCCTTCCTTTCCCTTCCCTTCCCTTCCCTTCCCTTCCCTTCCCTTCCCTTCCCTTCCCTTCCCTTCCCTTCCCTTCCCTTCCCTTCCCTTCCCTTCCCTGCTTTTCCCGGAACCTTCCCGGAAGCTTCCCGGAACCTTCCCGGAACCTTCCCTTCCCTTCCCTTCCCTTCCCTTCCCTTCCCTTCCCTTCCCTTCCCTTCCCTTCCCTTCCCTTCCCTTTCTCTTCCCTTCCCGTCCCGGAACCTTCCCTTCCCTTCCTTTCCCTTCTTTTCCCTTCCCTTCCTTTCCCTTCCCTTCCCTTCCCTTCCCTTCCCTTCCCTTCCCTTCCCTTCCCTTCCCGGAACGTTCCCTTCCGGGAACCTTGCCTTCCCTTCCCTTCCCTTCCCTTCCCTTCCCTTCCCTTCCCTTCCCTTCCCTTCCTTTCCTTTCCCGGAACCTTCCCTTCCCGGAACCTTCCCTTCCCCGAACCTGCCCTTCCCTTCCCTTCCCTTCCCTTCCCTTCCCTTCCCGGAACGTTCCCTCCCATTCCCTTCCCTTACGTTCCCTTCCCTTCCCTTCCCTTCCCTTCCCTTCCCTTCCCTTCGTTTCCTTTCCCGGAAACTTCCCGGAAACTTCCCTTCCCTTCCCTACCCAGAACCTTCCCTTCCCTTCCCTTCCCGGAAACTTCCCTTCCCTTCCCATCCCTTCCCTTCCCTTCCCGGAACCTTCCCTTCCCGGAACCTTCCCTTCCCTTCCCTTCCCTTCCCTTCCCTTCCCTTCCCGGAACGTTCCCTTCCCGGAACCTTCCCTTCCCTTCCTGGAACCTTCCCTTCCCGGAACCTTCCCTTCCCTTCCCGGAACCTTCCCTTCCCTTCCCTTCCCTTCCCTTCCCTTCCCTTCCCTTCCCTTCCCAGAACCTTCCCTTCCCTTCCCAGAACCTTCCCAGAACCTTCCCTTCCCTTCCCTTCCCTTCCCTTCCCTTCCCTTCCCTTCCCTTCCCAGAACCTTCCCTTCCCTTCCCGGAACCTTCCCTTCCCTTCCCTTCCCTTCCCGGAACGTTCCCTTCCCTTCCCTTCCCTTCCCTTCCCTTCCCTTCCCTTCCCTTCCCTTCCCTTCCCTTCCCTTCCCTTCCCTTCCCTTCCCGGAACCTTCCCTTCCCTTCCCTTCCCGGAACCTTCCCTTCCCTTCCCTTCCCGTAACCTTCCCTTCCCGTAACCTTCCCTTCCCTTCCCTTCCCTTCCCGGAACCTTCCCTTCCCTTCCCTTTCTCGGAAACTTCCCTTCCCTTCCCTTCCCTTCCCTTCCCTTCCCTTCCCTTCCCTTCCCTTCCCGGAACCTTCCCTTCCCTTCCTTTCCCTTCCCGGAACCTTCCCTTCCCGGAACCTTCCCTTCCCTTCCCTTCCCTTCCCTTCCCTTCCCTTCCCGGAACCATCCCTTCCCGGAACCTTCCCTTCCCTTCCCATCCCGGAACCTTCCCTTCAAGGAACATTCCCTTCCCGGAACCTTCCCTTCCCTTCCCGGAATCTTCCCTTCCCGGAAACTTCCCGGAACCTACCCGGAACGTTCCCGGATCCTTCGCTTCCCTTCCCGAAACCTTCCCTTCCCTTCCCTTCCCGGAACCTTCCCCTCCCAGAACCTTCCCAGAACCTTCCCTTCCCTTCCCTTCCCTTCCCGGAACCTTCCCGGAACCTTCCCTTCCCTTCCCGGAACCTTCCCTTCCCTTCCCTTCCCTTCCCTTCCCTTCCCTTCCCTTCCCTTCTCTTCCCTTCCCTTCCCTTCCCGGAACCTTCCCTTCCCTTTCTCGGAACCTTCCCTTCCCTTCCCTTCCCTTCCATTCCCTTCCCTTCCCTTCCCTTCCCTTCCCTTCCCTTCCCTTCCCTTCCCTTCCCTTCCCTTCCCGGAACCTTCCCTTCCCTTCCTTTCCCTTCCCGGAACCTTCCCTTCCCGGAACCTTCCCTTCCCTTCCCTTCCCTTCCCTTCCCTTCCCTTCCCTTCCCGGAACCTTCCCTTCCCGGAACCTTCCCTTCCCTTCCCATCCCGGAACCTTCCCTTCAAGGAACATTCCCTTCCCGGAACCTTCCCTTCCCTTCCCTTCCCGGAATCTTCCCTTCCCGGAAATTTCCCGGATCCTACCCGGAACGTTCCCGGATCCTTCCCTTCCCTTCCCGGAACCTTCCCTTCCCCGAACCTGCCCTTCCCTTCCCTTCCCTTCCCTTCCCTTCCCGGAACCTTCCCTCCCATTCCCTTCCCTTACGTTCCCTTCCCTTCCCTTCCCTTCCCTTCCCTTCCCTTCCCTTCCCTTCCCTTCCCTTCCCTTCCCTTCCCTTCGTTTCCTTTCCCGGAAACTTCCCGGAAACTTCCCTTCCCTTCCCTACCCAGAACCTTCCCTTCCCTTCCCTTCCCGGAAACTTCCCTTCCCTTCCCGGAAACTTCCCTTCCCTTCCCTTCCCGGAACCTTCCCTTCCCTTCCCGGAACCTTCCCTTCCCGGAACCTTCCCTTCCCTTCCCTTCCCTTCCCTTCCCTTCCAGGAACGTTCCCTTCCCGGAACCTTCCCTTCCCGGAACCTTCCCTTCCCTTCCCGGAACCTTCCCTTCCCGGAACCTTCCCTTCCCTTCCCTTCCCTTCCCTTCCCTTCCCTTCCATTCCCTTCCCGGAACCTTCCCTTCCCTTCCCTTCCCTTCCCTTCCCTTCCCTTCCCTTCCCTTCCCTTCCCTTCCCAGAACCTTCCCAGAACCTTCCCAGAACCTTCCCTTCCCTTCCCTTCCCTTCCCGGAACCTTCCCTTCCCTTCCCTTCCCTTCCCTTCCCTTCCCTTCCCTTCCCAGAACCTTCCCGGAACCTTCCCTTCCCTTCCCTTCCCTTCCCTTCCCTTCCCTTCCCTTCCCTTCCCTTCCCTTCCCTTCCCTTCCCTTCCCTTCCCTTCCCTTCCCTTCCCTTCCCTTCCCTTCCCTTCCCTTCCCTTCCCTTCCCTTCCCTTCCCGTAACCTTCCCTTCCCGTAACCTTCCCTTCCCTTCCCTTCCCTTCCCTTCCCTTTCTCGGAAACTTCCCTTCCCTTCCCGGAACCTTCCCTTCCCGGAACCTTCCCTTCCCTTCCTTTCCCTTCTTTTCCTTACCCTTCCCTTCCCTTCCCTTCCCTTCCCTTCCCTTCCCTTCCCTTCCCTTCCTTTCCCTTCCCGGAACCTTCCCTTCCCGGAACCTTCCCTTCCCCGAACCTGCCCGTCCCTTCCCGGAACCTTCCCGTCCCTTCCCTTCCCTTCCCTTCCCTTCCCTTCCCTTCGTTTCCTTTCCCGGAAACTTCACGGAAACTTCCCTTCCCTTCCCTTCCCGGAACCTTCCCTTCCCTTCCCTTCCCGGAAACTTCCCTTCCCTTCCTTTCCCTTCCCTTCCCTTCCCTTCCCTTCCCTTTCCTTCCCTTCCCTTCCCTTCCCTTCCCTTCCCTTCCCTTCCCTTCCCTTCCCTTCCCTTCCCTTCCATTCCCTTCCCTTCTTTTCCCGGAACCTTCCCGGAAGCTTCCCGGAACCTTCCCGGAACCTTCCCTTCCTTTCCCTTCCCTTCCCTTTCTCTTCCCTTCCCTTCCCGGAACCTTCCCTTCCCTTCCTTTCCCTTCTTTTCCCTTCCCTTCCTTTCCCTTCCCTTCCCTTCCCTTCCCTTCCCTTCCCTTCCCTTCCCTTCCCTTCCCTTCCCTTCCCGGAACCTTCCCTTCCCCGAACCTGCCCGTCCCTTCCCGGAACCTTCCCGTCCCTTCCCTTCCCTTCCATTCCCTTCCCTTCCCTTCGTTTCCTTTCCCGGAAACTTCACGGAAACTTCCCTTCCCTTCCCATCCCGGAACCTTCCCTTCCCTTCCCTTCCCGGAAACTTCCCTTCCCTTCCTTTCCCTTCCCTTCCCTTCCCTTCCCTTCCCTTCCCTTTCCTTCCCTTCCCTTCCCTTCCCTTCCCTTCCCTTCCCTTCCCTTCCCTTCCCTTCCCTTCCCTTCCCTTCCCTTCCCTTCTTTTCCCGGAACCTTCCCGGAAGCTTCCCGGAACCTTCCCGGAACCTTCCCTTCCCTTCCCTTCCTTTCCCTTTCTCTTCCCTTCCCTTCCCGGAACCTTCCCTTCCCTTACTTTCCCTTCTTTTCCCTTCCCTTCCTTTCCCTTCCCTTCCCTTCCCTTCCCTTCCCTTCCCTTCCCTTCCCTTCCCTTCCCTTCTCTTCCCTTCCCGGAACGTTCCCTTCCGGGAACCTTGCCTTCCCTTCCCGGAACCTTCCCTTCCCTTCCCTTCCCTTCCCTTCCCTTCCCTTCCCTTCCCTTCCCTTCCCTTCCCTTCCTTTCCTTTCCCGGAACCTTCCCTTCCCGGAACCATCCCTTCCCCGAACCTGCCCTTCCCTTCCCTTCCCTTCCCTTCCCTTCCCTTCCCGGAACCTTCCCTCCCATTCCCTTCCCTTACGTTCCCTTCCCTTCCCTTCCCTTCCCTTCCCTTCCCTTCCCTTCGTTTCCTTTCCCGGAAACTTCCCGGAAACTTCCCTTCCCTTCCCTACCCAGAACCTTCCCTTCCCTTCCCTTCCCGGAAACTTCCCTTCCCTTCCCTTCCCTTCCCTTCCCTTCCCTTCCCTTCCCTTCCCTTCCCGGAACCTTCCCTTCCCTTCCCTTCCCTTCCCTTCCCTTCCCTTCCCTTCCCTTCCCTTCCCTTCCCTTCCCTTCCCTTCCCTTCCCTTCTCTTCCCTTCCCTTCCCTTCCCAGAACCTTCCCAGAACCTTCCCAGAACCTTCCCTTCCCTTCCCTTCCCTTCCCTTCCCTTCCCTTCCCTTCCCTTCCCAGAACCTTCCCTTCCCTTCCCGGAACCTTCCCTTCCCTTCCCTTCCCTTTTTGGAACGTTCACTTCCCTGAACCTTGCCTTCCCTTCCTGGAACCTTCCCTTCCCGGAACCTTCCCTTCCCTTCCCTTCCCTTCCCTTCCCTTCCCTTCCCTTCCCTTCCCTTCCCGGAACCTTCCCTTCCCTTCCCTTCCCTTCCCTTCCCTTCCCTTCCCTTCCCTTCCCTTCCCTTCCCTTCCCTTCCCTTCCCTTCCCTTCTTTTCCCTTCCCTTCCCTTCCCTTCCCTTCCCTTCCCTTCCCTTCCCTTCCCGTAACCTTCCCTTCCCTTCCCTTCCCTTCCCTTCCCTTCCCTTCCCTTCCCTTCCCTTCCCTTCCCTTTCTCCGAAACTTCCCTTCCCTTCCCTTCCCTTCCCTTCCCTTCCCTTCCCTTCCCTTCCCTTCCCTTCCCTTCCATTTCCTTCCCTTCCCTTCCCTTCCCGGAACCTTCCCTACCCTTCCTTTCCCTTCCCGGAACCTTCCCTTCCCGGAACCTTCCCTTCCCTTCCCGGAACCTTCCCTTCCCTTCCCTTCCCTTCCCTTCCCTTCCCGGAACCTTCCCTTCCCGGAACCTTCCCTTCCCTTCCCATCCCGGAACCTTCCCTTCAAGGAACATTCAATTCCCGGAACCTTCCCTTCCATTCCCGGAACCTTCCCTTCCCGGAAACTTCCCGGAACCTACCCGGAACCTTCCCGGATCCTTCCCGGAACCTTCCCGAAACCTTCCCTTCCCTTCCCTTCCCTTCCCGGAACCTTCCCTTCCCAGAACCTTCCCTTCCCTTCCCTTCCCTTCCCTTCCCTTCCCTTCCCTTCCCTTCCCTTCCCTTCCCTTTCTCGGAACCTTCCCTTCCCTTCCCTTCCCTTCCCTTCCCTTCCCTTTCCTTCCCGGAACCTTCCCTTCCCGGGATATTCCCTTCCCTTCCCGGAACCTTCCCTTCCCTTCCCTTCCCTTCCCGGAACCTTCACTTCCCTTCCCGGAACCTTCCCGGAACCTTCCCTTCCCTTCCCTTCCCTTCCCTTCCCTTCCCTTCCCTTCCCAGAACCTTCCCTTCCCTTCCCAGAACCTTCCCAGAACCTTCCCTTCCCTTCCCTTCCCTTCCCTTCCCTTCCCTTCCCAGAACCTTCCCTTCCCTTCCCGGAACCTTCCCTTCCCTTCCCTTCCCTTTTTGGAACGTTCACTTCCCGGAACCTTGCCTTCCCTTCCTGGAACCTTCCCTTCCCGGAACGTTCCCTTCCCTTCCCTTCCCTTCCCGGAACCTTCCCTTCCCTTCCCTTCCCTTCCCTTCCCTTCCCTTCCCTTCCCTTCCCTTCCCGGAACCTTCCCTTCCCTTCCCTTCCCTTCCCTTCCCTTCCCGTAACCTTCCCTTCCCGTAACCTTCCCTTCCCTTCCCTTCCCTTCCCGGAACCTTCCCTTCCCTTCCCTTTCTCGGAAACTTCCCTTCCCTTCCCTTCCCTTCCCTTCCCTTCCCTTCCCTTCCCTTCCCGGAACCTTCCCTTCCCTTCCTTTCCCTTCCCGGAACCTTCCCTTCCCGGAACCTTCCCTTCCCGGAACCTTCCCTTCCCTTCCCTTCCCTTCCCGGAACCATCCCTTCCCGGAACCTTCCCTTCCCTTCCCATCCCGGAACCTTCCCTTCAAGGAACATTCCCTTCCCGGAACCTTCCCTTCCCTTCCCGGAATCTTCCCTTCCCGGAAACTTCCAGGAACCTACCCGGAACGTTCCCGGATCCTTCGCTTCCCTTCCCGAAACCTTCCCTTCCCTTCCCTTCCCGGAACCTTCCCCTCCCAGAACCTTCCCAGAACCTTCCCTTCCCTTCCCTTCCCTTCCCGGAACCTTCCCGGAACCTTCCCTTCCCTTCCCTTCCCTTCCCTTCCCTTCCCTTCCCTTCCCTTCCCTTCCCGGAACCTTCCCTTCCCTTTCTCGGAACCTTCCCTTCCCTTCCCTTCCCTTCCCTTCCCTTCCCTTCCCTTCCCTTCCCTTCCCGGAACCTTCCCTTCCCTTCCTTTCCCTTCCCGGAACCTTCCCTTCCCGGAACCTTCCCTTCCCTTCCCTTCCCTTCCCTTCCCTTCCCTTCCCGGAACCTTCCCTTCCCGGAACCTTCCCTTCCCTTCCCATCCCGGAACCTTCCCTTCAAGGAACATTCCCTTCCCGGAACCTTCCCTTCCCTTCCCGGAATCTTCCCTTCCCGGAAATTTCCCGGATCCTACCCGGAACGTTCCCGGATCCTTCCCTTCCCTTCCCGGAACCTTCCCTTCCCCGAACCTGCCCTTCCCTTCCCTTCCCTTCCCTTCCCTTCCCGGAACCTTCCCTCCCATTCCCTTCCCTTACGTTCCCTTCCCTTCCCTTCCCTTCCCTTCCCTTCCCTTCCCTTCCCTTCCCTTCCCTTCGTTTCCTTTCCCGGAAACTTCCCGGAAACTTCCCTTCCCTTCCCTACCCAGAACCTTCCCTTCCCTTCCCTTCCCGGAAACTTCCCTTCCCTTCCCGGAAACTTCCCTTCCCTTCCCTTCCCGGAACCTTCCCTTCCCTTCCCGGAACCTTCCCTTCCCGGAACCTTCCCTTCCCTTCCCTTCCCTTCCCTTCCCTTCCCTTCCCTTCCAGGAACGTTCCCTTCCCGGAACCTTCCCTTCCCGGAACCTTCCCTTCCCTTCCCGGAACCTTCCCTTCCCGGAACCTTCCCTTCCCTTCCCTTCCCTTCCCTTCCCTTCCCTTCCCTTCCCTTCCCTTCCCTTCCCTTCCCTTCCCTTCCCTTCCCAGAACCTTCCCAGAACCTTCCCAGAACCTTCCCTTCCCTTCCCTTCCCTTCCCTTCCCGGAACCTTCCCTTCCCTTCCCTTCCCTTCCCTTCCCTTCCCTTCCCAGAACCTTCCCGGAACCTTCCCTTCCCTTCCCTTCCCTTCCCTTCCCTTCCCTTCCCTTCCCTTCCCTTCCCTTCCCTTCCCTTCCCTTCCCTTCCCTTCCCGTAACCTTCCCTTCCCGTAACCTTCCCTTCCCTTCCCTTCCCTTCCCTTCCCTTCCCTTTCTCGGAAATTTCCCTTCCCTTCCCGGAACCTTCCCTTCCCGGAACCTTCCCTTCCCTTCCTTTCCCTTCTTTTCCTTACCCTTCCCTTCCCTTCCCTTCCCTTCCCTTCCCTTCCCTTCCCTTCCCTTCCTTTCCCTTCCCGGAACCTTCCCTTCCCGGAACCTTCCCTTCCCCGAACCTGCCCGTCCCTTCCCGGAACCTTCCCGTCCCTTCCCTTCCCTTCCCTTCCCTTCCCTTCCCTTCGTTTCCTTTCCCGGAAACTTCACGGAAACTTCCCTTCCCTTCCCTTCCCGGAACCTTCCCTTCCCTTCCCTTCCCGGAAACTTCCCTTCCCTTCCTTTCCCTTCCCTTCCTTTCCCTTCCCTTCCCTTTCCTTCCCTTCCCTTCCCTTCCCTTCCCTTCCCTTCCCTTCCCTTCCCTTCCCTTCCCTTCCATTCCCTTCCCTTCTTTTCCCGGAACCTTCCCGGAAGCTTCCCGGAACCTTCCCGGAACCTTCCCTTCCCTTCCCTTCCCTTCCCTTTCTCTTCCCTTCCCTTCCCGGAACCTTCCCTTCCCTTCCTTTCCCTTCTTTTCCCTTCCCTTCCTTTCCCTTCCCTTCCCTTCCCTTCCCTTCCCTTCCCTTCCCTTCCCTTCCCTTCCCTTCCCTTCCCTTCCCTTCCCTTCCCTTCCCTTCCCTTCCCTTCCCTTCCTTTCCCTTCCCGGAACCTTCCCTTCCCGGAACCTTCCCTTCCCCGAACCTGCCCGTCCCTTCCCGGAACCTTCCCGTCCCTTCCCTTCCCTTCCATTCCCTTCCCTTCCCTTCGTTTCCTTTCCCGGAAACTTCACGGAAACTTCCCTTCCCTTCCCATCCCGGAACCTTCCCTTCCCTTCCCTTCCCGGAAACTTCCCTTCCCTTCCTTTCCCTTCCCTTCCCTTCCCTTCCCTTCCCTTCCCTTCCCTTTCCTTCCCTTCCCTTCCCTTCCCTTCCCTTCCCTTCCCTTCCCTTCCCTTCCCTTCCCTTCCCTTCCCTTCCCTTCCCTTCTTTTCCCGGAACCTTCCCGGAAGCTTCCCGGAACCTTCCCGGAACCTTCCCTTCCCTTCCCTTCCTTTCCCTTTCTCTTCCCTTCCCTTCCCGGAACATTCCCTTCCCTTACTTTCCCTTCTTTTCCCTTCCCTTCCTTTCCCTTCCCTTCCCTTCCCTTCCCTTCCCTTCCCTTCCCTTCCCTTCTCTTCCCTTCCCGGAACGTTCCCTTCCGGGAACCTTGCCTTCCCTTCCCGGAACCTTCCCTTCCCTTCCCTTCCCTTCCCTTCCCTTCCCTTCCCTTCCCTTCCTCTCCTTTCCCGGAACCTTCCCTTCCCGGAACCATCCCTTCCCCGAACCTGCCCTTCCCTTCCCTTCCCTTCCCTTCCCTTCCCTTCCCTTCCCGGAACCTTCCCTCCCATTCCCTTCCCTTACGTTCCCTTCCCTTCCCTTCCCTTCCCTTCCCTTCCCTTCCCTTCCCTTCCCTTCGTTTCCTTTCCCGGAAACTTCCCGGAAACTTCCCTTCCCTTCCCTACCCAGAACCTTCCCTTCCCTTCCCTTCCCGGAAACTTCCCTTCCCTTCCCTTCCCTTCCCTTCCCTTCCCTTCCCTTCCCTTCCCTTCCCGGAACCTTCCCTTCCCGGAACCTTCCCTTCCCGGAACCTTCCCTTCCCGGAACCTTCCCGGAACGTTCCCTTCCCGGAACCTTTCCTTCCCTTCCTGGAACCTTCCCTTCCCTTCCCTTCCCTTCCCTTCCCTTCCCTTCCCTTCCCTTCCCTTCCCGGAACCTTCCCTTCCCTTCCCTTCCCTTCCCTTCCCTTCCCTTCCCTTCCCTTCCCTTCCCTTCCCTTCCCTTCTCTTCCCTTCCCTTCCCTTCCCAGAACCTTCCCAGAACCTTCCCAGAACCTTCCCTTCCCTTCCCTTCCCTTCCCTTCCCTTCCCTTCCCTTCCCTTCCCTTCCCAGAACCTTCCCTTCCCTTCCCGGAACCTTCCCTTCCCTTCCCTTCCCTTTTTGGAACGTTCACTTCCCTGAACCTTGCCTTCCCTTCCTGGAACCTTCCCTTCCCGGAACCTTCCCTTCCCTTCCCTTCCCTTCCCTTCCCTTCCCTTCCCTTCCCGGAACCTTCCCTTCCCTTCCCTTCCCTTCCCTTCCCTTCCCTTCCCTTCCCTTCCCTTCCCTTCCCTTCCCTTCCCTTCCCTTCCCTTCCCTTCCCTTCCTTTCCCTTCCCTTCCCTTCCCTTCCCTTCCCTTCCCTTCCCTTCCCTTCCCTTCCCTTCCCTTCCCTTCCCGTAACCTTCCCTTCCCTTCCCTTCCCTTCCCTTCCCTTCCCTTCCCTTCCCTTCCCTTCCCTTCCCGGAAACTTCCCTTCCCTTCCCTTCCCTTCCCTTCCCTTCCCTTCCCTTCCCTTCCCTTCCCTTTCCTTCCCTTCCCTTCCCTTCCCGGAACCTTCCCTACCCTTCCTTTCCCTTCCCGGAACCTTCCCTTCCCGGAACCTTCCCTTCCCTTCCCGGAACCTTCCCTTCCCATCCCTTCCCTTCCCTTCCCTTCCCGGAACCTTCCCTTCCCGGAACCTTCCCTTCCCTTCCCATTCCGGAACCTTCCCTTCAAGGAACATTCAATTCCCGGAACCTTCCCTTCCCTTCCCGGAACCTTCCCTTCCCGGAAACTTCCCGGAACCTACCCGGAACCTTCCCGGATCCTTCCCGGAACCTTCCCGAAACCTTCCCTTCCCTTCCCTTCCCTTCCCGGAACCTTCCCTTCCCAGAACCTTCCCTTCCCTTCCCTTCCCTTCCCTTCCCTTCCCTTCCCTTCCCTTCCCTTTCTCGGAACCTTCCCTTCCCTTCCCTTCCCTTCCCTTCCCTTCCCTTCCCGGAACCTTCCCTTCCCTTCCCGGAACCTTCCCTTCCCGGAACCTTCCCTTCCCTTCCTTTCCCTTCCCGGAACCTTCCCTTCCCGGAACCTTCCCTTCCCTTCCTTTCCCTTCCCTTCCCTTCCCTTCCCATCCCGGAACCTTCCCTTCAAGGAACATTCCCTTCCCGGGACCTTCCCTTCCCTTCCCGGAATCTTCCCTTCCCGGAAATTTCCCGGATCCTACCCGGAACGTTCCCGGATCCTTCCCTTCCCTTCCCGAAACCTTCCCTTCCCTTCCCTTCCCTTCCCTTCCCTTCCCTTCCCTTCCCTTCCCTTCCATTCCCTTCCTTCCCTTCCCAGAACCAACCCTACCCTTCACGGAACCTTCCCTTCCCTTCCCTTCCTGGAACCTTCCCTTCCTGGAACCTTCCCTTCCCGGAACCTTCCCTTCCCTTCCCTTCCCAGAACCTTCCCTTCCCGTCCCTTCCCGGAACCTTCCCTTCCCTTCCCGGAACCTTCCCTTCCCTTCCCTTCCCTGCCCTTCCCTTCCCGGAACCTTCCGTTCCCGGAACCTTGCCGTCCCGGAAAATTCCCTTCCCTTCCCTTCCCGTCCCTTCCCTTCCCTTCCCTTCCCTTCCCAGACCCTTCCCTTCCCGGAACCTTCCCGGAACCTTCCCTTCCCTTCCCTTCCCTTCCCTTCCCTTCCCGGAACCCTCCCGGAACCTTTCTGGAACCTTCCCGGAACCTTCCAGGAACCTTCCCGGAGCCTTCCCTTCCCTTCCCGGAACCTTCCCTTCCCTTCCTTTCCCTTCTTTTCCATTCCCTTCCTTTCCCTTCCCTTCCCTTCCCTTCCCTTCCCTTCCCTTCCCTTCCCTTCCCTTCCCTTCCCTTCCCGGAACTTTCCCAGAACCTTCCCTTCCCTTCCCTTCCCTTCCCTTCCCTTCCCTTCCCTTCCCTTCCCTTCACTTCCCTTCCCTTCCCGGAACCTTCCCTTCCCTTCCCTTCCCTTCCCTTCCCTTCCCTTCCCTTCCCTTCCCGGAACCTTCCTGGAACTTTCCCGAACCTTCCCTTCCCGAACCTTCCCTTTCTGAACCTTCCCTTCCCTTCCCGAACCTTCCCTTCCCTTCCCTTCCCGGAACCTTCCCGGAAACTTCCCTTCCCTTCCCTTCCCTTCCCTTCCCTTCCCTTCCCTTCCCGGAACATTCCCTTCCCTTCCCGGAACCTTCCCTTCCGGAACCTTCCCTTCCTGGAACCTTACCTTCCCTTCCCTTCCCTTCCTTTCCCTTCCCGGAACCTTCCCTTCCCGGAACCTTCCCTTCCTTGAACCTGCCCTTCCCTTCCCGGAACCTTCCCTTCCCTTCCCTTCCCGGAACGTTCCCTCCCATTCCCTTCCCTTCCCTTCCCTTCCCTTCCCTTCCCTTCCCTTCCCTTCGTTTCCTTTCCCGGAAACTTCCCGGAAACTTCCCTTCTCTTCCCGGAACCTTCCCTTCCCTTCCCTTCCCGGAAACTTCCCTTCCCTTCCTTTCCCTTCCCTTCCCGTCCCTTCCCTTCCCTTCCCTTCGCTTCCCTTCCCTTCCCTTCCCTTCCCTTCCCGGAACCTTCCCGGAACCTTCCCGGAACCTTCCCGGAACCTTCCCTTCCCTTCCCTTCCCTTCCCTTCCCTTTCTCTTCCCTTCCCTTCCCGGAACCTTCCCTTCCCTTCCTTTCCCTTCTTTTCCCTTCCCTTCCTTTCCCTTCCCTTCCCTTCCCTTCCCTTCCCTTCCCTTCCCTTCCCTTCCCTTCCCTTCCCTTCCCTTCCCTTCCCTTCCCTTCCCTTCCCTTCCCTTCCCTTCCCTTCCTTTCCCTTCTCTTCCCTTCCCGGAACGTTCCCTTCCGGGAACCTTGCCTTCCCTTCCCGGAACCTTCCCTTCCCGGAACCTTCCCTTCCCTTCCCTTCCCTTCCCTTCCCTTCCCTTCCCTTCCCTTCCCTTCCTTTCCTTTCCCGGAACCTTCCATTCCCGGAACCTTCCCTTCCCCGAACCTGCCCTTCCCTTCCCTTTCCTTCCCTTCCCTTCCCTTCCCGGAACCTTCCCTCCCATTCCCTTCCCTTCCCTTCCCTTCCCTTCCCTTCCCGGAACCTTCCCTTCCCTTCCCTTCCCCTCCCTTCCCTTCCCTTCCCTTCCCTTCCCTTCCCTTCCCTTCCCTTCCCTTCCCTTCCCTTCCCTTCTCTTCCCTTCCCTTCTCGTCCCTTCCCTTCCCGTCCCTTCCCTTCCCTTCCCTTCCCTTCCCTTCCCTTCCCGGAACCTTCCCTTCCCGGAACCTTCCCTTCCCTTCCCTTCCCTTCCCTTTTTGGAACGTTCCCTTCCCGGAACCTTGCCTTCCCTTCCTGGAACCTTCCCTTCCCGGAACCTTCCCTTCCCTTCCCTTCCCTTCCCTTCCCGGAAGCTTCCCTTCCCGAAACCTTCCCTTCCCTTCCCTTCCCTTCCCTTCCCTTCCCTTCCCTTCGTTTCCTTTCCCGGAAACTTCCCGGAAAATTCCCTTCCCTTCCCGGAACCTTCCCTTCCCTTCCCTTCCCGGAAACTTCCCTTCCCTTCCTTTGCCTTCCCTTCCCTTCCCTTCCCTTCCCTTCCCGGAAACTTCCTTTCCCTTCCCTTCCCGGAACCATCCCGGAACCTTCCCGGAACCTTCCCGGAACCTTCCCTTCCCATTCCCTTCCCTTCCCTTTCTCTTCCCTTCCCTTCCCGGAACCTTCCCTTCCCTTCCTTTCCCTTCTTTTCCCTTCCCTTCCTTTCCCTTCCCTTCCCTTCCCTTCCCTTCCCTTCCCTTCCCTTCCCTTCCCTTCCCTTCCCTTCCCTTCCCGGAACCTTCCCTTCCCTTCCCTTCCCTTCCCTTCCCTTCCCTTCCCTTCCCTTCCCTTCCCTTCCCTTCCCTTCCCTTCCCTTCCCGGAACATTCCCTTCCCTTCCCTTCCCTTCCCTTCCCTTCCCTTCCCTTCCCTTCCCTTCCCTTCCCTTCCCTTCCCTTCTCTTCCCTTCCCGGAACGTTCCCTTCAGGGAACCTTGCCTTCCCTTCCCGGGACCTTCCCTTCCCTTCCCTTCCCTTCCCTTCCCTTCCCTTCCCTTCCCTTCCCTTCCCTTCCCTTCCTTTCCTTTCCCGGAACCTTCCCTTCCCGGAACCTTCCCTTCCCCGGACCTGCCCTTCCCTTCCCTTCCCTTCCCTTCCCTTCCCTTCCCTTCCCGGAACCTTCCCTCCCATTCCCTTCCCTTCCCTTCCCTTCCCTTCCCTTCCCTTCCCTTCCCTTCCCTTCGTTTCCTTTCCCGGAAACTTCCCGGAAACTTCCCTTCCCTTCCCTTCCCAGAACCTTCCCTTCCCTTCCCTTCCCGGAAACTTCCCTTCCGTTCCCTTCCCTTCCCTTCCCTTCCCTTCCCTTCCCTTCCCTTCCCGGAACCTTCCCTTCCCGGAACCTTCTCTTCCCTTCCCTTCCCTTCCCTTCCCTTCCCTTCCCTTCCCGGAACGTTCCCTTCCCGGAACCTTGCCTTCCCTTCCTGGAACCTTCCCTTCCCGGAACCTTCCCTTCCCTTCCCTTCCCTTCCCTTCCCTTCCCTTCCCTTCCCGGAACCTTCCCTTCCCTTCCCTTCCCTTCCCGGAACCTTCCCTTCCCTTCCCGGAAACTTCCCTTCCCTTCCCTTCCCGGAACCATTCCGGAACCTTCCCGGAACCTTCCCGGAACCTTCCCTTCCCTTCCCTTCCCTTTCTCTTCCCTTCCCTTCCCTTCCCTTCCCTTCCCTTCCTTTCCCTTCCCGGAACCTTCCCTTCCCGGAACCTTCCCTTCCCCGAACCTGCCCGTCCCTTCCCGGAACCTTCCCGTCCCTTCCCTTCCCTTCCCTTCCCTTCCCTTCCCTTCGTTTCCTTTCCCGGAAACTTCACGGAAACTTCCCTTCCCTTCCCTTCCCGGAACCTTCCCTTCCCTTCCCTTCCCGGAAACTTCCCTTCCCTTCCTTTCCCTTCCCTTCCCTTCCCTTCCCTTCCCTTCCCTTTCCTTCCCTTCCCTTCCCTTCCCTTCCCTTCCCTTCCCTTCCCTTCCCTTCCCTTCCCTTCCCTTCCCTTCCCTTCCCTTCCATTCCCTTCTCTTCTTTTCCCGGAACCTTCCCGGAAGCTTCCCGGAACCTTCCCGGAACCTTCCCTTCCCTTCCCTTCCCTTCCCTTCCCTTCAATTTCTCTTCCCTTCCCTTCCCGGAACCTTCCCTTCCCTTCCTTTCCCTTCTTTTCCCTTCCCTTCCCTTCCCTTCCCTTCCCTTCCCTTCCCTTCCCTTCCCTTCCCTTCCCTTCCCTTCCCTTCCCTTCCCTTCCCTTCCCTTCCCTTCCCTTCCTTTCCCTTCCCGGAACCTTCCCTTCCCGGAACCTTCCCTTCCCCGAACCTGCCCGTCCCTTCCCGGAACCTTCCCGTCCCTTCCCTTCCCTTCCATTCCCTTCCCTTCCCTTCGTTTCCTTTCCCGGAAACTTCACGGAAACTTCCCTTCCCTTCCCTTCCCGGAACCTTCCCTTCCCTTCCCTTCCCGGAAACTTCCCTTCCCTTCCTTTCCCTTCCCTTCCCTTCCCTTCCCTTCCCTTCCCTTCCCTTTCCTTCCCTTCCCTTCCCTTCCCTTCCCTTCCCTTCCCTTCCCTTCCCTTCCCTTCCCTTCCCTTCCCTTCCCTTCCCTTCCCTTCCCTTCCCTTCTTTTCCCGGAACCTTCCCAGAAGCTTCCCGGAACCTTCCCGGAAGCTTCCCTTCCCTTCCCTTCCTTTCCCTTTCTCTTCCCTTCCCTTCCCGGAACCTTCCCTTCCCTTACTTTCCCTTCTTTTCCCTTCCCTTCCTTTCCCTTCCCTTCCCTTCCCTTCCCTTCCCTTCCCTTCCCTTCCCTTCCCTTCCCTTCCCGGAAACTTCCCTTCCCTTCCCTTCCCTTCCTTTCCTTTCCCGGAACCTTCCCTTCCCGGAACCTTCCCTTCCCCGGACCTGCCCTTCCCTTCCCTTCCCTTCCCTTCCCTTCCCTTCCCTTCCCTTTCCGGAACCTTCCCTCCCATTCCCTTCCCTTCCCTTCCCTTCCCTTCCCTTCCCTTCCCTTCCCTTCCCTTCCCTTCGTTTCCTTTCCCGGAAACTTCCCGGAAACTTCCCTTCCCTTCCCTTCCCAGAACCTTCCCTTCCCTTCCCTTCCCGGAAACTTCCCTTCCGTTCCCTTCCCTTCCCTTCCCTTCCCTTCCCGGAACCTTCCCTTCCCGGAACCTTCCCTTCCCGGAACCTTCCCTTCCCTTCCCTTCCCTTCCCTTCCCTTCCCTTCCCTTCCCGGAACGTTCCCTTCCCGGAACCTTGCCTTCCCTTCCTGGAACCTTCCCTTCCCGGAACCTTCCCTTCCCTTCCCTTCCCTTCCCTTCCCTTCCCTTCCCGGAACCTTCCCTTCCCTTCCCTTCCCTTCCCGGAACCTTCCCTTCCCTTCCCGGAAACTTCCCTTCCCTTCCCTTCCCGGAACCATCCCGGAACCTTCCCGGAACCTTCCCGGAACCTTCCCTTCCCTTCCCTTCCCTTTCTCTTCCCTTCCCTTCCCTTCCCTTCCCTTCCCTTCCCTTCCTTTCCCTTCCCGGAACCTTCCCTTCCCGGAACCTTCCCTTCCCCGAACCTGCCCGTCCCTTCCCGGAACCTTCCCGTCCCTTCCCTTCCCTTCCCTTCCCTTCCCTTCCCTTCGTTTCCTTTCCCGGAAACTTCACGGAAACTTCCCTTCCCTTCCCTTCCCGGAACCTTCCCTTCCCTTCCCTTCCCGGAAACTTCCCTTCCCTTCCTTTCCCTTCCCTTCCCTTCCCTTCCCTTTCCTTCCCTTCCCTTCCCTTCCCTTCCCTTCCCTTCCCTTCCCTTCCCTTCCCTTCCCTTCCCTTCCCTTCCCTTCCCTTCCCTTCCATTCCCTTCCCTTCTTTTCCCGGAACCTTCCCGGAAGCTTCCCGGAACCTTCCCGGAACCTTCCCTTCCCTTCCTTTCCCTTCCCTTCCCTTCTTTTCCCTTCCCTTCCCTTCCCTTCCCTTCCCTTCCCTTCCCTTCCCTTCCCTTCCCTTCCCTTCCCTTCCCTTCCCTTCCCTTCCCTTCCCTTCCCTTCCCTTCTTTTCCCGGAACCTTCCCGGAAGCTTCCCGGAACCTTCCCGGAACCTTCCCTTCCCTTCCCTTCCTTTCCCTTTCTCTTCCCTTCCCTTCCCGGAACCTTCCCTTCCCTTACTTTCCCTTCTTTTCCCTTCCCTTCCTTTCCCTTCCCTTCCCTTCCCTTCCCTTCCCTTCCCTTCCCTTCCCTTCCCTTCCCTTCTCTTCCCTTCCCGGAACGTTCCCTTCCGGGAACCTTGCCTTCCCTTCCCGGAACCTTCCCTTCCCTTCCCTTCCCTTCCCTTCCCTTCCCTTCCCTTCCCTTCCCTTCCCTTCCCTTCCTTTCCTTTCCCGGAACCTTCCCTTCCCGGAACCATCCCTTCCCCGAACCTGCCCTTCCCTTCCCTTCCCTTCCCTTCCCTTCCCTTCCCTTCCCGGAACCTTCCCTCCCATTCCCTTCCCTTACGTTCCCTTCCCTTCCCTTCCCTTCCCTTCCCTTCCCTTCCCTTCCCTTCCCTTCCCTTCGTTTCCTTTCCCGGAAACTTCCCGGAAACTTCCCTTCCCTTCCCAACCCAGAACCTTCCCTTCCCTTCCCTTCCCGGAAACTTCCCTTCCCTTCCCTTCCCTTCCCTTCCCTTCCCGGAACCTTCCCTTCCCGGAACCTTCCCTTCCCGGAACCTTCCCTTCCCGGAACCTTCCCGGAACGTTCCCTTCCCGGAACCTTTCCTTCCCTTCCTGGAACCTTCCCTTCCCTTCCCTTCCCTTCCCTTCCCTTCCCTTCCCTTCCCTTCCCTTCCCGGAACCTTCCCTTCCCTTCCCTTCCCTTCCCTTCCCTTCCCTTCCCTTCCCTTCCCTTCCCTTCCCTTCTCTTCCCTTCCCTTCCCTTCCCAGAACCTTCCCAGAACCTTCCCAGAACCTTCCCTTCCCTTCCCTTCCCTTCCCTTCCCTTCCCTTCCCTTCCCTTCCCTTCCCTTCCCTTCCCTTCCCAGAACCTTCCCTTCCCTTCCCGGAACCTTCCCTTCCCTTCCCTTCCCTTTTTGGAACGTTCACTTCCCTGAACCTTGCCTTCCCTTCCTGAAACCTTCCCTTCCCTTCCCTTCCCTTCCCTTCCCTTCCCGGAACCTTCCCTTCCCGGAACCTTCCCTTCCCTTCCCTTCCCTTCCCTTCCCGGAACCTTCCCTTCCCGGAACCTTCCCTTCCCTTCCCTTCCCTTCCTTTCCCTTCCCTTCCCTTCCCTTCCCTTCCCTTCCCGTAACCTTCCCTTCCCGTAACCTTCCCTTCCCTTCCCTTCCCTTCCCTTCCCTTCCCTTCCCTTCCCTTTCTCGGAAACTTCCCTTCCCTTCCCTTCCCTTCCCTTCCCTTCCCTTCCCTTCCCTTCCCTTCCCTTCCCTTCCCTTCCCGGAACCTTCCCTTCCCTTCATTTCCCTTCCCGGAACCTTCCCTTCCCGGAACCTTCCCTTCCCTTCCCGGAACCTTCCCTTCCCTTCCCTTCCCTTCCCTTCCCGGAACCTTCCCTTCCCGGAACCTTCCCTTCCCTTCCCATCCCGGAACCTTCCCTTCAAGGAACATTCAATTCCCGGAACCTTCCCTTCCCTTCCCGGAACCTTCCCTTCCCGGAAACTTCCCGGAACCTACCCGGAACCTTCCCGGATCCTTCCCGGAACCGTCCCGAAACCTTCCCTTCCCTTCCCTTCCCTTCCCGGAACCTTCCCTTCCCAGAACCTTCCCTTCCCTTCCCTTCCCTTCCCTTCCCTTCCCTTCCCTTCCCTTTCTCGGAACCTTCCCTTCCCTTCCCTTCCCTTCCCTTCCCTTCCCTTCCCGGAACCTTCCCTTCCCTTCCCGGAACCTTCCCTTCCCGGAACCTTCCCTTCCCTTCCTTTCCCTTCCCGGAACCTTCCCTTCCCGGAACCTTCCCTTCCCTTCCCTTCCCTTCCCTTCCCTTCCCATCCCGGAACCTTCCCTTCAAGGAACATTCCCTTCCCGGAACCTTCCCTTCCCTTCCCGGAATCTTCCCTTCCCGGAAATTTCCCGGATCCTACCCGGAACGTTCCCGGATCCTTCCCTTCCCTTCCCGAAACCTTCCCTTCCCTTCCCTTCCCTTCCCTTCCCTTCCCTTCCATTCCCTTCCTTCCCTTCCCAGAACCAACCCTACCCTTCACGGAACCTTCCCTTCCCTTCCCTTCCCGGAACCTTCCCTTCCCGGAACCTCCCCTTCCCGGAACCTTCCCTTCCCGGAACGTTCCCTTCCCTTCCCGGAGCCTTCCGTTCCCTTCCCTTCCCTTCCCTTCCCTTCCCTTCCTGGAACCTTCCCTTCCTGGAACCTTCCCTTCCCGGAACCTTCCCTTCCCTTCCCTTCCCAGAACCTTCCCTTCCCTTCCCTTCCCGGAACCTTCCCTTCCCTTCCCGGAACCTTTCCTTCCCTTCCCTTCCCTGCCCTTCCCTTCCCGGAACCTTCCGTTCCCGGAACCTTGCCGTCCCGGAAAATTCCCTTCCCTTCCCTTCCCGTCCCTTCCCTTCCCTTCCCTTCCCTTCCCAGACCCTTTCCTTCCCGGAACCTTCCCTGAACCTTCCCTTCCCTTCCCTTCCCTTCCCTTCCCTTCCCGGAACCCTCCCGGAACCTTTCTGGAACCTTCCCGGAACCTTCCAGGAACCTTCCCGGAACCTCCCCTTCCCTTCCCGGAACCTTCCCTTCCCTTCCTTTCCCTTCTTTTCCATTCCCTTCCTTTCCCTTCCCTTCCCTTCCCTTCCCTTCCCTTCCCTTCCCTTCCCTTCCCTTCCCGGAACTTTCCCAGAACCTTCCCTTCCCTTCCCTTCCCTTCCCTTCCCTTCCCTTCACTTCCCTTCCCTTCCCGGAACCTTACCTTCCCTTCCCTTCCCTTCCCTTCCCTTCCCTTCCCTTCCCTTCCCTTCCCTTCCCTTCCCGGAACCTTCCTGGAACTTTCCCGAACCTTCCCTTCCCGAACCTTCCCTTCCCTTCCCTTCCCGGAACCTTCCCGGAAACTTCCCTTCCCTTCCCTTCCCTTCCCTTCCCTTCCCTTCCCGGAACATTCCCTTCCCTTCCCGGAACCTTCCCTTCCGGAACCTTCCCTTCCTGGAACCTTACCTTCCCTTCCCTTCCCTTCCTTTCCCTTCCCGGAACCTTCCCTTCCCGGAACCTTCCCTTCCTTGAACCTGCCCTTCCCTTCCCAGAACCTTCCCTTCCCTTCCCTTCCCTTCCCTTCCCTTCCCTTCCCTTCCCTTCCCTTCCCGGAACATTCCCTTCCCTTCCCGGAACCTTCCCTTCCGGAACCTTCCCTTCCTGGAACCTTACCTTCCCTTCCCTTCCCTTCCTTTCCCTTCCCGGAACCTTCCCTTCCCGGAACCTTCCCTTCCTTGAACCTGCCCTTCCCTTCCCAGAACCTTCCCTTCCCTTCCCTTCCCGGAACGTTCCCTCCCATTCCCTTCCCTTCCCTTCCCTTCCCTTCCCTTCCCTACCCTTCCCTTCGTTTCCTTTCCCGGAAACTTCCCAGAAACTTCCCTTCTCTTCCCGGAACCTTCCCTTCCCTTCCCTTCCCGGAAACTTCCCTTCCCTTCCTTTCCCTTCCCTTCCCGTCCCTTCCCTTCCCTTCCCTTCCCTTCCCTTCCCTTCCCTTCCCTTCCCTTCCCGGAACCTTCCCGGAACCTTCCCGGAACCTTCCCGGAACCTTCCCTTCTCTTCCCTTCCCTTCCCTTCCCTTTCTCTTCCCTTCCCTTCCCGGAACCTTCCCTTCCCTTCCTTTCCCTTCTTTTCCCTTCCCTTCCTTTCCCTTCCCTTCCCTTCCCTTCCCTTCCCTTCCCTTCCCTTCCCTTCCCTTCCCTTCCCTTCCCTTCCTTTCCCTTCTCTTCCCTTCCCGGAACGTTCCCTTCCGGGAACCTTGCCTTCCCTTCCCGGAACCTTCCCTTCCCTTCCCTTCCCTTCCCTTCCCTTCCCTTCCCTTCCCTTCCCTTCCTTTCCTTTCCCGGAACCTTCCATTCCCGGAACCTTCCCTTCCCCGAACCTGCCCTTCCCTTCCCTTCCCTTCCCTTCCCTTCCCTTCCCGGAACCTTCCCTCCCATTCCCTTCCCTTCCCTTCCCTTCCCTTCCCTTCCCGGAACCGTCCCTTCCCTTCGTTTCCTTTCCCGGAAATTTCGCGGAAACTTCCCTTCCCTTCCCTTCCCAGAAACTTCCCTTCCCTTCCCTTCCCGGAAACTTCCCTTCCCTTCCCTTCCCTTCCCTTCCCTTCCCTTCCCTTCCCTTCCCGGAACCTTCCCTTCCCTTCCCGGAATCTTCCCTTCCCGGAAACTTCCAGGAACCTACCCGGAACGTTCCCGGATCCTTCCCTTCCCTTCCCGAAACCTTCCCTTCCCTTCCCTTCCCGGAACCTTCCCTTCCCAGTACATTCCCGGAACCTTCCCTTCCCTTCCCTTCCCTTCCCCTCCCTTCCCTTCCCTTCCCTTCCCTTCCCTTCCCTTCCCTTCCCTTCCCTTCCCTTCCCTTCCCTTCCCTTCCCTTCCCTTCTCGTCCCTTCCCTTCCCGTCCCTTCCCTTCCCTTCCCTTCCCTTCCCTTCCCTTCCCTTCCCGGAACCTTCCCTTCCCGGAACTTTCCCTTCCCTTCCCTTCCCTTTTTGGAACGTTCCCTTCCCGGAACCTTGCCTTCCCTTCCTGGAACCTTCCCTTCCCGGAACCTTCGCTACCCTTCCCTTCCCTTCCCTTCCTGGAAGCTTCCCTTCCCGAAACCTTCCCTTCCCTTCCCTTCCCTTCCCTTCCCTTCCCTTCCCTTCCCTTCGTTTCCTTTCCCGGAAACTTCCCGGAAACTTCCCTTCCCTTCCCGGAACCTTCCCTTCCCTTCCCTTCCCGGAAACTTCCCTTCCCTTCCTTTGCCTTCCCTTCCCTTCCCTTCCCTTCCCTTCCCGGAAACTTCCCTTCCCTTCCCTTCCCGGAACCATCCCGGAACCTTCCCGGAACCTTCCCGGAACCTTCCCTTCCCTTCCCTTCCCTTTCTCTTCCCTTCCCTTCCCGGAACCATCCCTTCCCTTCCTTTCCCTTCTTTTCCCTTCCCTTCCTTTCCCTTCCCTTCCCTTCCCTTCCC
>NW_026535807.1:22852500-22862500 GCF_028551555.1 Melozone crissalis | reverse complement strand
CCTTCCCTTCCCGGAACCTTCCCTTCCCTTCCCTTCCCTTCCCTTCCCTTCCCTTCCCTTCCCGGAACATTCCCTTCCCTTCCCTTCCCTTCCCTTCCCTTCCCTTCCCTTCCCTTCCCTTCCCTTCTCTTCCCTTCCCGGAACGTTCCCTTCAGGGAACCTTGCCTTCCCTTCCCGGAACCTTCCCTTCCCTTCCCTTCCCTTCCCTTCCCTTCCCTTCCCGGAACCTTCCCTTCCCTTCCCTTCCCTTCCCTTCCTTTCCTTTCCCGGAACCTTCCCTTCCCGGAACCTTCCCTTCCCCGGACCTGCCCTTCCCTTCCCTTCCCTTCCCTTCCCTTCCCTTCCCGGAACCTTCCCTCCCATTCCCTTCCCTTCCCTTCCCTTCCCTTCCCTTCCCTTCCCTTCCCTTCCCTTCGTTTCCTTTCCCGGAAACTTCCCGGAAACTTCCCTTCCCTTCCCTTCCCAGAACCTTCCCTTCCCTTCCCTTCCCGGAAACTTCCCTTCCGTTCCCTTCCCTTCCCTTCCCTTCCCTTCCCTTCCTGGAACCTTCCCGGAACCTTCCCTTCCCGGAACCTTCCCTTCCCGGAACCTTCCCTTCCCTTCCCTTCCCTTCCCTTCCCTTCCCTTCCCGGAACGTTCCCTTCCCGGAACCTTGCCTTCCCTTCCTGGAACCTTCCCTTCCCGGAACCTTCCCTTCCCTTCCCTTCCCTTCCCTTCCCTTCCCTTCCCGGAACCTTCCCTTCCCTTCCCTTCCCTTCCCGGAACCTTCCCTTCCCTTCCCGGAATCTTCCCTTCCCGGAAACTTCCCGGAACCTACCCGGAACGTTCCCGGATCCTTCCCTTCCCGAAACCTTCCCTTCCCTTCCCTTCCCGGAACCTTCCCTTCCCAGTACCTTCCCTTCCCTTCCCTTCCCTTCCCTTCCCTTCCCTTCCCTTCCCTTCCCTTCACTTCCCTTCCCTTCTCTTCCCTTCCCTTCCTTTCCCTTCCCTTCCCTTCCCATCCCTTCCCGGAACCTTCCCTTCCCGGAACCTTCCCTTCCCTTCCCTTCCCTTCCCTTCCCTTCCCTTCCCGGAACCTTCCCTTCCCGGAACCTTCCCTTCCCTTCCCATCCCGGAACCTTCCCTTCAAGGAACATTCCATTCCCGGAACCTTCCCTTCCCTTCCCGGAATCTTCCCTTCCCGGAAACTTCCCGGAACCTACCCGGAACGTTCCCGGATCCTTCCCTTCCCTTCCCGAAACCTTCCCTTCCCTTCCCTTCCCTTCCCGGAACCTTCCCTTCCCAGAACCTTCCCTTCCCTTCCCTTCCCTTCCCTTCCCTTCCCTTCCCTTCCCGTCCCTTCCCTTTCTCGGAACCTTCCCTTCCCTTCCCTTCCCTTCCCTTCCCTTCCCTTCCCTTCCCGGAACCTTCCCTTCCCGGAACCTTCCCTTCCCTTCCTTTCCCTTCCCGGAACCTTCCCTTCCCGGAACCTTCCCTTCCCTTCCCTTCCCTTCCCTTCCCTTCCCATCCCGGAACCTTCCCGTCAAGGAACATTCCCTTCCCGGAACCTTCCCTTCCCTTCCCGAAACCTTCCCTTCCCTTCCCTTCCCTTCCCTTCCCTTCCCTTCCCTTCCCTTCCCTTCCCTTCCCGGAACCTTCCCTTCCCTTCCCTTCCCTTCCCTTCCCTTCCCTTCCATTCCCTTCCCTTCCCTTCCCAGAACCAACCCTACCCTTCACGGAACCTTCCCTTCCCTTCCCTTCCCGGAACCTTCCCTTCCCGGAACCTCCCCTTCCCGGAACCTTCCCTTCCCGGAACGTTCCCTTCCCTTCCCGGAGCCTTCCGTTCCCTTCCCTTCCCTTCCCTTCCCTTCCCTTCCTGGAACCTTCCCTTCCTGGAACCTTCCCTTCCCGGAACCTTCCCTTCCCTTCCCTTCCCAGAACCTTCCCTTCCCTTCCCTTCCCGGAACCTTCCCTTCCTTTCCCGGAACCTTCCCTTCCCTTCCCTTCCCTGCCCTTCCCTTCCCGGAACCTTCCGTTCCCGGAACATTGCCGTCCCGGAAAATTCCCTTCCCTTCCCTTCCCTTCCCTTCCCTTCCCGGAACCCTCCCGGAACCTTTCTGGAACCTTCCCGGAACCTTCCAGGAACCTTCCCGGAACCTTCCCTTCCCTTCCCGGAACCTTCCCTTCCCTTCCTTTCCCTTCTTTTCCATTCCCTTCCTTTCCCTTCCCTTCCTTTTCCCTTCCCTTCCCTTCCCTTCCCTTCCCTTCCCTTCCCTTCCCTTCCCTTCCCTTCCCTTCCCGGAACTTTCCCAGAACCTTCCCTTCCCTTCCCTTCCCTTCCCTTCCCTTCCCTTCCCTTCCCTTCCCTTCCCTTCCCTTCCCTTCCCTTCCCTTCCCTTCCCTTCCCTCCCATTCCCTTCCCTTCCCTTCCCTTCCCTTCCCTTCCCTTCCCTTCCCTTCCCTTCCCTTCGTTTCCTTTCCCGGAAACTTCCCGGAAACTTCCCTTCCCTTCCCTTCCCAGAACCTTCCCTTCCCTTCCCTTCCCGGAAACTTCCCTTCCGTTCCCTTCCCTTCCCTTCCCTTCCCTTCCGTTCCCTTCCCTTCCCTTCCCGGAACCTTCCCTTCCCTTCCCTTCCCTTGCCTTCCCTTCCCTTCCCGGAACGTTCCCTTCCCGGAACCTTGCCTTCCCTTCCTGGAACCTTCCCTTCCCGGAACCTTCCTTTCCCTTCCCTTCCCTTCCCTTCCCTTCCCTTCCCTTCCCGGAACCTTCCCTTCCCTTCCCTTCCCTTCCCGGAACCTTCCCTTCCCTTCCCGGAATCTTCCCTTCCCGGAAACTTCCCGGAACCTACCCGGAACGTTCCCGGATCCTTCCCTTCCCTTCCCGAAACCTTCCCTTCCCTTCCCTTCCCGGAACCTTCCCTTCCCAGTACCTTCCCTTCCCTTCCCTTCCCTTCCCTTCCCTTCCCTTCCCTTCCCTTCCCTTCCCTTCCCTTCACTTCCCTTCCCTTCTCTTCCCTTCCCTTCCCTTCCCTTCCCTTCCCTTCCCATCCCTTCCCGGAACCTTCCCTTCCCGGAACCTTCCCTTCCCTTCCCTTCCCTTCCCTTCCCTTCCCGGAACCTTCCCTTCCCGGAACCTTCCCTTCCCGGAACCTTCCCTTCCCTTCCCATCCCGGAACCTTCCCTTCAAGGAACATTCCATTCCCGGAACCTTCCCTTCCCTTCCCGGAATCTTCCCTTCCCGGAAACTTCCCGGAACCTACCCGGAACGTTCCCGGATCCTTCCCTTCCCTTCCCGAAACCTTCCCTTCCCTTCCCTTCCCTTCCCTTCCCGGAACCTTCCCTTCCCAGAACCTTCCCTTCCCTTCCCTTCCCTTCCCTTCCCTTCCCTTCCCTTCCCTTCCCTTCCCTTCCCTTCCCGGAACCTTCCCTTCCCGGAACCTTCCCTTCCCTTCCTTTCCCTTCCCAGAACCTTCCCTTCCCGGAACCTTCCCTTCCCTTCCCTTCCCTTCCCTTCCCTTCCCATTCCGGAACCTTCCCGTCAAGGAACATTCCCTTCCCGGAACCTTCCCTTCCCTTCCCGGAATCTTCCCTTCCCGGAAATTTCCCGGATCCTACCCGGAACGTTCCCGGATCCTTCCCTTCCCTTCCCGAAACCTTCCCTTCCCTTCCCTTCCCTTCCCTTCCCTTCCCGGAACCTTCCCGGAACCTTCCCTTCCCTTCCCTTCCCTTCCCTTCCATTCCCTTCCCTTCCCTTCCCAGAACCAACCCTACCCTTCACGGAACCTTCCCTTCCCTTCCCTTCCCGGAACCTTCCCTTCCCGGAACCTCCCCTTCCCGGAACCTTCCCTTCCCGGAACGTTCCCTTCCCTTCCCGGAGCCTTCCGTTCCCTTCCCTTCCCTTCCCTTCCCTTCGCTTCCTGGAACCTTCCCTTCCTGGAACCTTCCCTTCCCGGAACCTTCCCTTCCCTTCCCTTCCCAGAACCTTCCCTTCCCTTCCCTTCCCGGAACCTTCCCTTCCCTTCCCGGAAACTTCCCTTCCCTTCCCTTCCCTGCCCTTCCCTTCCCGGAACCTTCCGTTCCCGGAACATTGCCGTCCCGGAAAATTCCCTTCCCTTCCCTTCCCTTCCCTTCCCTTCCCTTCTGGGAACCCTCCCGGAACCTTTCTGGAACCTTCCCGGAACCTTCCAGGAACCTTCCCGGAACCTTCCCTTCCCTTCCCGGAACCTTCCCTTCCCTTCCTTTCCCTTCTTTTCCATTCCCTTCCTTTCCCTTCCCGTCCCTTCCCTTCCCTTCCCTTCCCTTCCCTTCCCTTCCCTTCCCTTCCCTTCCCGGAACTTTCCCAGAACCTTCCCTTCCCTTCCCTTCCCGGAACCTTCCCTTCCCTTCCCTTCCCTTCCCTTCCCTTCCCTTCCCTTCCCGGAACCTTCCCTTCCCTTCCCTTCCCTTCCCTTCCCTTCCCTTCCCTTCCCTTCCCGGAACCTTCCTGGAACTTTCCCGAACCTTCCCTTCCCGAACCTTCCCTTTCTGAATCTTCCCTTCCCTTCCCGAACCTTCCCTTCCCTTCCCTTCCCGGAACCTTCCCGGAAACTTCCCTTCCCTTCCCTTCCCTTCCCTTCCCTTCCCTTCCCGGAACCTTCCCTTCCCTTCCCGGAACCTTCCCTTCCGGAACCTTCCCTTCCTGAAACCTTACCTTCCCTTCCCTTCCCTTCCTTTCCCTTCCCGGAACCTTCCCTTCCCGGAACCTTCCCTTCCCCGAACCTGCCCTTCCCTTCCCGGAACCTTCCCTTCCCTTCCCTTCCCGGAACCTTCCCTCCCATTCCCTTCCCTTCCCTTCCCTTCCCTTCCCTTCCCTTCCCTTCGTTTCCTTTCCCGGAAATTTCCCGGAAACTTCCCTTCCCTTCCCGGAACCTTCCCTTCCCTTCCCTTCCCGGAAACTTCCCTTCCCTTCCTTTCCCTTCCCTTCCCTTCCCTTCCCTTCCCTTCCCTTCCCTTCCCTTCCCTTCCCGGAACCTTCCCGGAACCTCCCCGGAACCTTCCCGGAACCTTCCCGGAACCTTCCCTTCCCTTCCCTTCCCTTTCTCTTCCCTTCCCTTCCCGGAACCTTCCCTTCCCTTCCTTTCCCTTCTTTTCCCTTCCCTTCCTTTCCCTTCCCTTCCCTTCCCTTCCCTTCCCTTCCCTTCCCTTCCCTTCCCTTCCCTTCCCTTCCTTTCCCTTCTCTTCCCTTCCCAGAACGTTCCCTTCCGGGAACCTTGCCTTCCCTTCCCGGAACCTTCCCTTCCCTTCCCTTCCCTTCCCTTCCCCGAACCTGCCCTTCCCTTCCCTTCCCTTCCCTTCCCTTCCCTTCCCTTCCCTTCCCTTCCCGGAACCTTCCCTCCCATTCCCTTCCCTTCCCTTCCCTTCCCTTCCCTTCCCTTCCCTTCCCTTCCCTTCGTTTCCTTTCCCGGAAACTTCCCGGAAACTTCCCTTCCCTTCCCTTCCCAGAAACTTCCCTTCCCTTCCCTTCCCGGAAACTTCCCTTCCCTTCCCTTCCCTTCCCTTCCCTTCCCTTCCCTTCCCGGAACCTTCCCTTCCCTTCCCGAAATCTTCCCTTCCCGGAAACTTCCCGGATCCTACCCGGAACGTTCCCGGATCCTTCCCTTCCCTTCCCGAAACCTTCCCTTCCCTTCCCTTCCTGGAACCTTCCCTTCCCTGTACCTTCCCGGAACCTTCCCTTCCCTTCCCTTCCCTTCCCTTCCCTTCCCTTCCCTTCCCTTCCCTTCCCTTCCCTTCCCGGAACCTTCCCTTCTCTTCCCTTCCCTTCCCTTCCCTTCCCTTCCCTTCCCTTCCCTTCCCTTCCCTTCCCGGAACCTTCCCTTCCTGGAACCTTCCCTTCCCGGAACCTTCCCTTCCGTTCCCTTCCCTTCCCTTCCCGGAAACTTCCCTTCCCGGAACCTTCCCTTCCCTTCCCTTCCCTTCCCTTCCCTTCCCTTCCCTTCCCTTCCCTTCCCTTCGTTTCCTTTCCCGGAAACTTCCCGGAAACTTCCCTTCCCTTCCCTTCCCGGAACCTTCCCTTCCCTTCCCTTCCCTTCCCGGAAACTTCCCTTCCCTTCCTTTCCCTTCCCTTCCCTTCCCTTCCCTTCCCTTCCCTTCCCTTCCCGGAAACTTCCCTTCCCTTCCCTTCCCGGAACCATCCCGGAACCTTCCCGGAACCTTCCCGGAACCTTCCCTTCCCTTCCCTTCCCTTTCTCTTCCCTTCCCTTCCCGGAACCTTCCCTTCCCTTCCTTTCCCTTCTTTTCCCTTCCCTTCCTTTCCCTTCCCTTCCCTTCCTGGAACCTTCCCTTCCCTTCCCTTCCCGGAACCTTCCCTTCCCTTCCCTTCCCTTCCCTTCCCTTCCCTTCCCTTCCCTTCCCTTCCCTTCCCTTCCCTTCCCTTCCCTTCCCTTCCCTTCCCTTCCCTTCCCTTCCTTTCCCTTCCCTTCCCTTCCCTTCCCTTCCCTTCCCTTCCCTTCCCTTCCCTTCCCTTCCCTTCCCTTCCCTTCCCTTCCCTTCCCTTCCCTTCTCTTCCCTTCCCGGAACGTTCCCTTCCGGGAACCTTGCCTTCCCTTCCCGGAACCTTCCCTTCCCTTCCCCTCCCTTTCCTTCCCTTCCCTTCCCTTCCCTTCCCTTCCCTTCCCTTCCTTTCCTTTCCCGGAACCTTCCCTTCCCGGAACCTTCCCTTCCCCGGACCTGCCCTTCTCTTCCCTTCCCTTCCCTTCCCTTCCCTTCCCGGAACCTTCCCTCCCATTCCCTTCCCTTCCCTTCCCTTCCCTTCCCTTCCCTTCCCTTCCCTTCCCTTCCCTTCCCTTCCCTTCCCTTCCCTTCCCTTCGTTTTCTTTCCCGGAAACTTCCCGGAAACTTCCCTTCCCTTCCCTTCCCAGAACCTTCCCTTCCCTTCCCTTCCCGGAAACTTCCCTTCCGTTCCCTTCCCTTCCCTTCCCTTCCCTTCCCTTCCCTTCCCGGAACCTTCCCTTCCCGGAACCTTCCCTTCCCTTCCCTTCCCTTCCCTTCCCTTCCCTTCCCTTCCCGGAACGTTCCCTTCCCGGAACCTTGCCTTCCCTTCCTGGAACCTTCCCTTCCCGGAACCTTCCCTTCCCGGAACCTTCCCTTCCCTTCCCTTCCCTTCCCTTCCCGGAACCTTCCCTTCCCTTCCCTTCCATTCCCGGAAACTTCCCTTCCCTTCCCGGAATCTTCCCTTCCCGGAAACTTCCCGGAACCTACCCGGAACGTTCCCGGATCCTTCCCTTCCCTTCCCGAAACCTTCCCTTCCCTTCCCTTCCCGGAACCTTCCCTTCCCAGTACCTTCCCTTCCCTTCCCTTCCCTTCCCTTCCCTTCCCTTCCCTTCCCTTCCCTTCCCTTCACTTCCCTTCCCTTCTCTTCCCTTCCCTTCCCTTCCCTTCCCTTCCCTTCCCTTCCCTTCCCTTCCCGGAACCTTCCCTTCCCTTCCCTTCCCTTCCCTTCCCTTCCCTTCCCTTCCCTTCCCTTCCCTTCCCTTCCCTTCCCTTCCCTTCCCTTCCCTTCCCTTCCCGGAACCTTCCTGGAACTTTCCCGAACGTTCCCTTCCCGAACCTTCCCTTTCTGAATCTTCCCTTCCCTTCCCGAACCTTCCCTTCCCTTCCCTTCCCGGAACCTTCCCGGAAACTTCCCTTCCCTTCCCTTCCCTTCCCTTCCCTTCCCTTCCCTTCCCGGAACCTTCCCTTCCCTTCCCGGAACCTTCCCTTCCGGAACCTTCCCTTCCTGAAACCTTACCTTCCCTTCCCTTCCCTTCCTTTCCCTTCCCGGAACCTTCCCTTCCCGGAACCTTCCCTTCCCCGAACCTGCCCTTCCCTTCCCGGAACCTTCCCTTCCCTTCCCTTCCCGGAACCTTCCCTCCCATTCCCTTCCCTTCCCTTCCCTTCCCTTCCCTTCCCTTCCCTTCGTTTCCTTTCCCGGAAATTTCCCGGAAACTTCCCTTCCCTTCCCGGAACCTTCCCTTCCCTTCCCACCCCCGGAAACTTCCCTTCCCTTCCTTTCCCTTCCCTTCCCTTCCCTTCCCTTCCCTTCCCTTCCCTTCCCGGAACCTTCCCGGAACCTTCCCGGAACCTTCCCGGAACCTTCCCGGAACCTTCCCTTCCCTTCCCTTCCCTTTCTCTTCCCTTCCCTTCCCGGAACCTTCCCTTCCCTTCCTTTCCCTTCTTTTCCCTTCCCTTCCTTTCCCTTCCCTTCCCTTCCCTTCCCTTCCCTTCCCTTCCCTTCCCTTCCCTTCCCTTCCCTTCCCTTCCCTTCCCTTCCCTTCCCTTCCCTTCCCTTCCTTTCCCTTCTCTTCCCTTCCCGGAACGTTCCCTTCCGGGAACCTTGCCTTCCCTTCCCGGAACCTTCCCTTCCCTTCCCTTCCCTTCCCTTCCCCGAACCTGCCCTTCCCTTCCCTTCCCCTCCCTTCCCTTCCCTTCCCGGAACCTTCCCTCCCATTCCCTTCCCTTCCCTTCCCTTCCCTTCCCTTCCCTTCCCTTCCCTTCCCTTCGTTTCCTTTCCCGGAAACTTCCCGGAAACTTCCCTTCCCTTCCCTTCCCAGAAACTTCCCTTCCCTTCCCTTCCCGGAAACTTCCCTTCCCTTCCCTTCCCTTCCCTTCCCTTCCCTTCCCGGAACCTTCCCTTCCCTTCCCGGAATCTTCCCTTCCCGGAAACTTCCCGGATCCTACCCGGAACGTTCCCGGATCCTTCCCTTCCCTTCCCGAAACCTTCCCTTCCCTTCCCTTCCCGGAACCTTCCCTTCCCTGTACCTTCCCGGAACCTTCCCTTCCCTTCCCTTCCCTTCCCTTCCCTTCCCTTCCCTTCCCTTCCCTTCCCTTCCCTTCCCTTCTCTTCCCTTCCCTTCCCTTCCCTTCCCTTCCCTTCCCTTCCCTTCCCTTCCCTTCCCTTCCCTTCCCGGAACCTTCCCTTCCTGGAACCTTCCCTTCCCGGAACCTTCCCTTCCGTTCCCTTCCCTTCCCTTCCCGGAAACTTCCCTTCCCGGAACCTTCCCTTCCCTTCCCTTCCCTTCCCTTCCCTTCCCTTCCCTTCCCTTCCCTTCCCTTCGTTTCCTTTCCCGGAAACTTCCCGGAAACTTCCCTTCCCTTCCCTTCCCGGAACCTTCCCTTCCCTTCCCTTCCCGGAAACTTCCCTTCCCTTCCTTTCCCTTCCCTTCCCTTCCCTTCCCTTCCCTTCCCTTCCCGGAAAGTTCCCTTCCCTTCCCTTCCCGGAACCATCCCGGAACCTTCCCGGAACCTTCCCGGAACCTTCCCTTCCCTTCCCTTCCCTTTCTCTTCCCTTCCCTTCCCGGAACCTTCCCTTCCCTTCCTTTCCCTTCTTTTCCCTTCTCTTCCTTTCCCTTCCCTTCCCTTCCTGGAACCTTCCCTTCCCTTCCCTTCCCGGAACCTTCCCTTCCCTTCCCTTCCCTTCCCTTCCCTTCCCTTCCCTTCCCTTCCCTTCCCTTCCCTTCCCTTCCCTTCCCTTCCCTTCCCTTCCCTTCCCTTCCCTTCCCTTCCTTTCCCTTCCCTTCCCTTCCCTTCCCTTCCCTTCCCTTCCCTTCCCTTCCCTTCCCTTCTCTTCCCTTCCCGGAACGTTCCCTTCCGGGAACCTTGCCTTCCCTTCCCGGAACCTTCCCTTCCCTTCCCTTCCCTTCCCTTCCCTTCCCTTCCCTTCCCTTCCCTTCCCTTCCCTTCCCTTCCCTTCCCTTCCTTTCCTTTCCCGGAACCTTCCCTTCCCGGAACCTTCCCTTCCCCGGACCTGCCCTTCCCTTCCCTTCCCTTCCCTTCCCTTCCCGGAACCTTCCCTCCCATTCCCTTCCCTTCCCTTCCCTTCCCTTCCCTTCCCTTCCCTTCCCTTCCCTTCCCTTCCCTTCCCTTCGTTTTCTTTCCCGGAAACTTCCCGGAAACTTCCCTTCCCTTCCCTTCCCAGAACCTTCCCTTCCCTTCCCTTCCCGGAAACTTCCCTTCCCTTCCCTTCCCTTCCCTTCCCTTCCCTTCCCTTCCCTTCCCGGAACCTTCC
>NW_026535807.1:22830000-22847500 GCF_028551555.1 Melozone crissalis | reverse complement strand
TTCCCTTCCCTTCCCGGAACCTTCCCTTCCCTTCCCGGAATCTTCCCTTCCCGGAAACTTCCCGGAACCTACCCGGAACATTCCCGGATCCTTCCCTTCCCTTCCCGAAACCTTCCCTTCCCTTCCCTTCCCGGAACCTTCCCTTCCCAGTACCTTCCCTTCCCTTCCCTTCCCTTCCTTTCCCTTCCCTTCCCTTCCCTTCCCTTCCCGGAACCTTCCCTTCCCTTCCCTTCCCTTCTCTTCCCTTCCCTTCCCTTCCCTTCCCTTCCCTTCCCTTCCCTTCCCTTCCCTTCCCTTCCCTTCCCTTCCCTTCCCTTCCCGGAATCTTCCCTTCCCGGAACCTTCCCTTCCCTTCCCTTCCCTTTTTGGAACGTTCCCTTCCCGGAACCTTGCCTTCCCTTCCTGGAACCTTCCCTTCCCGGAACCTTCCCATCCCTTCCCTTCCCTTCCCTTCCCTTCCCTTCCCTTCCCTTCCCTTCCCTTCCCTTCCCGGAACCTTCCCTTCCCTTCCCTTCCCTTCCCTTCCCTTCCCTTCCCTTCCCTTCCGTTCCCTTCCCTTCCCTTCCCTTCCCTTCCCTTACCTTCCCTTCCCGGAACCTTCCCGTCCCTTCCCTTCCCTTCCCTTCCCATCCGTTTCTCGGAACCTTCCCTTCCCTTCCCTTCCCTTCCCTTCCCTTCCCTTCCCTTCCCGGAACCTTCCCTTCCCGGAACCTTCCCTTCCCTTCCTTTCCCTTCCCGGAACCTTCCCTTCCCGGAACCTTCCCTTCCCTTCCCTTCCCGGAAACTTCCCTTCCCTTCCCTTCCCTTCCCTTCCCTACCCAGAACCTTCCCTTCCCGGAACCTTCCCTTCCCTTCCCATCCCGGAACCTTCCCTTCAAGGAACATTCCCTTCCCAGAACCTTCCCTTCCCTTCCCGGAATCTTCCCTTCCCGGAAACTTCCCGGAACCTACCCGGAACGTTCCCGGATCCTTCCCTTCCCTTCCCGAAACCTTCCCTTCCCTTCCCTTCCCGGAACCATCCCTTCCCTTCCCTTCCCGGAACCTTCCCTTCCCTTCCCTTCCCAGAACCTTCCCTTCCCCTCCTGGAACCTTCCCTTCCCCTCCCTTCCCTTCCCTTCCCTTCCCTTCCCTTCCCTTCCCTTCCCTTCCGGGAACCTTCCCTTCCCTTCCCTTCCCTTCCCTTCCCTTCCCTTCCCTTCCCTTCCCTTCCCTTCCCTTCCCTTCCCTTCCCTTCCCTTCCCTTCCCTTCCCTTCCCTTCCCTTCCCTTCCCTTCCCTTCCCTTCCCTTCCCTTCCCTTCCCTTCCCTTCCATTCCCTTCCCTTCCCTTCCCAGAACCAACCCTTCCCTTCCCTTCCCTTCCCTTCCCTTCCCTTCCCGGAACCTTCCCTTCCCGGAACCTCCCCTTCCCAGAACCTGCCCTTCCCGGAACTTTCCCTTCCCTTCCCGGAGCCTTCCGTTCCCTTCCCTTCCCTTCCCTTCCCTTCCTGGAACCTTCCCTTCCTGGAACCTTCCCTTCCCGGAACCTTCCCTTCCCTTCCCTTCCCAGAACCTTCCCTTCCCTTCCCTTCCCGGAACCTTCCTTTCCCTTGCCGGAACCTTCCCTTCCCTTCCCTTCCCTGCCCTTCCCTTCCCGGAACCTTCCCGGAACCTTCCCTTCCCTTCCCTTCCCTTCCCTTCCCTTCCCTTCCCTTCCCTTCCCGGAACCCACCCGGAACCTTTCTGGAACCTTCCCGGAACTTTCCCGGAACCTTCCCTTCCCTTCCCGGAACCTTCCCTTCCCTTCCTTTCCCTTCTTTTCCCTTCCCTTCCATTCCCTTCCCTTCTCTTCCCTTCCCTTCCCTTCCCTTCCCTTCCCTTCCCTTCCCTTCCCTTCCCTTCCCTTCCCGGAACTTTCCCAGAACCTTCCCTTCCCTTCCCTTCCCTTCCCTTCCCTTCCCTTCCCTTCCCTTCCCTTCCCTTCCCTTCCCTTCCCTTCCCTTCCCTTCCCTTCCCTTCCCTTCCCTTCCCTTCCCTTCCCTTCCCTTCCCTTCCCTTCCCTTCCTTCCCTTCCCTTCCCTTCCCTTCCCTTCCCTTCCCTTCCCTTCCCTTCCCTTCCCTTCCCTTCCTGGATCCTTCCCGGAACTTTCCCGAACCTTCCCTTCCCGAACCTTCCCTTTCTGAACCTTCCCTTCCCTTCCCTTCCCTTCCCTTCCCTTCCCTTCCCTTCCCTTCCCGGAACCTTCCCTTCCCTTCCCGGAACCTTCCCTTCCGGAACCTTCCCTTCCTGGAACCTTACCTTCCCTTCCCTTCCCCTCCTTTCCCTTCCCGGAACCTTCCCTTCCCGGAACCTTCCCTTCCCCGAACCTGCCATTCCCTTCCCGGAACCTTCCCTTCCCTTCCCGGAACCTTCCCTCCCATTCCCTTCCCTTCCCTTCCCTTCCCTTCCCTTCCCTTCCCTTCGTTTCCTTTCCCGGAAACTTCCCGGAAACTTCTCTTCCCTTCCCTTCCCGGAACCTTCCCTTCCCTTCCCTTCCCGGAAACTTCCCTTCCCTTCCTTTCCCTTCCCTTCCCTTCCCTTCCCTTCCCTTCCCTTCCCTTCCCTTCCCTTCCCTTCCCTTCCCTTCCCTTCCCTTCCCTTCCCTTCCCTTCCCATCCCTTCCCGGAAGCTTCCCGGAACCTTCCCGGAACCTTCCCGGAACCTTCCCGGAACCTTCCCTTCCCTTCCCTTCCCTTCCCTTCCCTTCCCTTCCCTTCCCTTCCCTTCCCTTTCTCTTCCCTTCCCTTCCCGGAACCTTCCCTTCCCTTCCTTTCCCTTCTTTTCCCTTCCCTTCCTTTCCGTTCCCTTCCCTTCCCTTCCCTTCCCGGAACCTTCCCTTCCCTTCCCTTCACTTCCCTTCCCTTCTCTTCCCTTCCCGGAACGTTCCCTTCCGGGAACCTTGCCTTCCCTTCCCTTCCCTTCCCTTCCCTTCCCTTCCCTTCCCTTCCTTTCCTTTCCCGGAACCTTCCCTTCCCGGAACCTTCCCTTCCCCGAACCTGCCCTTACCTTCCCTTCCCTTCCCTTCCCTTCCCTTCCCTTCCCTTCCCTTCCCTTCCCGAACCTTCCCTCCCATTCCCTTCCCTTCCCTTCCCTTCCCTTCCCTTCCCTTCCCTTCCCTTCCCTTCCATTCCCTTCCCTTCCCTTCGTTTCCTTTCCCGGAAACTTCCCGGAAACTTCCCTTCCCTTCCCTTCCCTTCCCAGAAACTTCCCTTCCCGGAACCTTCCCGGAAACTTCCCTTCCCTTCCCTTCCCTTCCCTTCCCTTCCCGGAACCTTCCCTTCCCTTCCCTTCCCTTCCCGGAACCTTCCCTTCCCTTCCCGAAACCTTCCCTTCCCTTCCCTTCCCGGAACCTTCCCTTCCCAGTACCTTCCCTTCCCTTCCCTTCCCTTCCCTTCCCTTCCCTTCCCTTCCCTTCCCTTCCATTCCCTTCCCTTCCCTTCCCTTCCCTTCTCTTCCCTTCCCTTCCCTTCCCTTCCCTTCCCTTCCCTTCCCTTCCCGGAACCTTCCCTTCCCGGAACCTTCCCTTCCCTTCCCTTCCCTTTTTGGAACGTTCCCTTCCCGGAACCTTCCCTTCCCTTCCTGGAACCTTCCCTTCCCGGAACCTTCCCTTCCCTTCCCTTCCATTCCCTTCCCTTCCCTTCCCTTCCCTTCCCTTCCCTTCCCGGAACCTTCCCCGAACCTTCCCTTCCCTTCCCTTCCCTTCCCTTCCCTTCCCTTCCCTTCCCTTCCCTTCCCTTTCTCTTCCCTTCCCTTCCCGGAACCTTCCCTTCCCTTCCTTTCCCTTCTTTTCCCTTCCCTTCCTTTCCCTTCCCTTCCCTTCCCTTCCCTTCCCTTCCCTTCCCTTCCCTTCCCTTCCCTTCCCTTCCCTTCCCTTCCCTTCCCTTCTCTTCCCTTCCCGGAACGTTCCCTTCCGGGAACCTTGCCTTCCCTTCCCGGAACCTTCCCTTCCCTTCCCTTCCCTTCCCTTCCCTTCCCTTCCCTTCCTTTCCTTTCCCGGAACCTTCCCTTCCTGGAACCTTCCCTTCCCCGAACCTGCCCTTCCCTTCCCTTCCCTTCCCTTCCCTTCCCTTCCCTTCCCTTCCCTTCCCGGAACCTTCCCTCCCATTCCCTTCCCTTCCCTTCCCTTCCCTTCCCTTCCCTTCCCTTCCCTTCCCTTCGTTTCCTTTCCCGGAAACTTCCCGGAAACTTCCCTTCCCTTCCCTTCCCAGAACCTTCCCTTCCCTTCCCTTCCCTTCCCGGAAACTTCCCTTCCCTTCCCTTCCCTTCCCTTCCCTTCCCTTCCCTTCCCTTCCCGGAACCTTCCCTTCCCGGAACCTTACCTTCCCTTCCCTTCCCTTCCCTTCCCTTCCCGGAACGTTCCCTTACCGGAACCTTGCCTTCCCTTCCTGGAACCTTCCCTTCCCGGAACCTTCCCTTCCCTTCCCTTCCCTTCCCTTCCCTTCCCTTCCCTTCCCGGAACCTTCCCTTCCCTTCCCATCCCGGAACCTTCCCTTCAAGGAACATTCCCTTCCCAGAACCTTCCCTTCCCTTCCCGGAATCTTCCCTTCCCGGAAACTTCCCGGAACCTACCCGGAACGTTCCCGGATCCTTCCCTTCCCTTCCCGAAACCTTCCCTTCCCTTCCCTTCCCTTCCCGGAACCTTCCCTTCCCTTCCCTTCCCTTCCCTTCCCTTCCCTTCCCGGAACCTTCCCTTCCCCTCCCGGAACCTTCCCTTCCCGGAACCTTCCCTTCCCTTCCCTTCCCGGAACCTTCCCTTCCCTTCCCTTCCCTTCCCTTCCCTTCCCTTCCCTTCCCTTCCCTTCCCTTCCATTCCCTTCCCTTCCCTTCCCAGAACCAACCCTTCCCTTCACGGAACCTTCCCTTCCCTTCCCTTCCCGGAACCTTCCCTTCCCGGAACCTCCCCTTCCCAGAACCTTCCCTTCCCGGAACTTTCCCTTCCCTTCCCGGAGCCTTCCGTTCCCTTCCCTTCCCTTCCCGGAACCTTCCTGGAACCTTCCCTTCCTGGAACCTTCCCTTCCCGGAACCTTCCTTTCCCTTCCCTTCCCAGAACCTTCCCTTCCCTTCCCTTCCCGGAACCTTCCCTTCCCTTCCCGGAACCTTCCCTTCCCTTCCCTTCCCTGCCCTTCCCTTCCCGGAACCTTCCGTTCCCGGAACCTTGCCGTCCCGGAAAATTCCCTTCCCTTCCCTTCCCTTCCCTTCCCTTCCCTTCCCTTCCCGGAACCCTCCCGGAACCTTTCTGGAACCTTCCCGGAACCTTCCCGGAACCTTCCCGGAACCTTCCCTTCCCTTCCCGGAACCTTCCCTTCCCTTCCTTTCCCTTCTTTTCCCTTCCCTTCCTTTCCCTTCCCTTCCCTTCCCTTCCCTTCCCTTCCCTTCCCTTCCCTTCCCTTCCCGAACCTTCCCTTCCCTTCCCTTCCCGGAACCTTCCCTTCCCTGAACCTTCCCTTCCCTTCCCTTCCCTTCCCTTCCCTTCCCGGAACTTTCCCTTCCCTTCCCTTCCCTTCCCTTCCCTTCCCGGAACCTTCCCGGAACCTTCCCGGAACCTTCCCTTCCCTTCCCGGAACCTTTCCTTCCGGAACCTTCCCTTCCTGGAACCTTACCTTCCCTTCCCTTCCCTTCCTTTCCCTTCCCGGAACCTTCCCTTCCCGGAACCTTCCCTTCCCCGAACCTGCCCTTCCCTTCCCTTCCCTTCCCTTCCCTTCCCTTCCCTTCCCGGAACCTTCCCTCCCTTTCCCTTCCCTTCCCTTCCCTTCCCTTCCCTTCCCTTCCCTTCCCTTCCCTTCCCTTCCCTTCGTTTCCTTTCCCGGAAACTTCCCGGAAACTTCCCTTCCCTTCCCTTCCCTTCCCGGAACCTTCCCTTCCCTTCCCTTCCCGGAAACTTCCCTTCCCTTCCTTTCCCTTCCCTTCCCTTCCCTTCCCTTCCCTTCCCTTCCCTTCCCTTCCCTTCCCTTCCCGGAACTTTACCGGAACCTTCCCGGAACCTTCCCGGAACCTTCCCTTCCCTTCCCTTCCCGGAACCTTCCCTTCCCTTCCCTTCCCTTCCCTTCCCTTCCCTTCCCTTCCCTTCCCTTCCCTTCCCTTCCCTTCCCTTCCCTTCCCTTCCCTTCACTTCCCTTCCCTTCTCTTCCCTTCCCTTCCCTTCCCTTCCCTTCCCTTCCCATCCCTTCCCGGAACGTTCCCTTCCCGGAACGTTCCCTTCCCGGAACCTTCCCTTCCCTTCCCTTCCCTTTTTGGAACGTTCCCTTCCCGGAACCTTGCCTTCCCTTCCTGGAACCTTCCCTTCCCGGAACCTTCCCTTCCCTTCCCTTCCCTTCCCTTCCCTTCCCTTCCCTTCCCTTCCCTTCCCTTCACTTCCCTTCCCTTCCCTTCCCTTCCCTTCCCTTCCCTTCCCCTCCCTTCCCTTCCCTTCCCGGAACCTTCCCTTCCCTTCCCTTCCCTTCCCTTCCCTTCCCTTCCCTTCCCTTCCCTTCCCTTCCCTTCCCTTCCCTTCCCTTCCCTTCCCTTCCCTTCCCTTCCCTTCCCTTCCCTTCCCTTCCCTTCCCCTCCCTTCCCTTCCCTTCCCTTCCCTTCCCTTCCCTTCCCTTCTCTTCCCTTCCCTTCCCTTCCCTTTCTCGGAACCTTCCCTTCCCTTCCCTTCCCTTCCCTTCCCTTCCCGGAACCTTCCCGGAACCTTCCCTTCCCTTCCCTTCCCGGAACCTTCCCTTCCCGGAACCTTCCCTTCCCTTCCTTTCCCTTCCCGGAACCTTCCCTTCCCGGAACCTTCCCTTCCCTTCCCTTCCCGGAAACTTCCCTTCCCTTCCCTTCCCTTCCCTTCCCGGAACCTTCCCTTCCCGGAACCTTCCCTTCCCTTCCCATCCCGGAACCTTCCCTTCAAGGAACATTCCCTTCCCGGAACCTTCCCTTCCCTTCCCGGAATCTTCCCTTCCCTTCCCTTCCCGGAACCTTCCCTTCCTTTCCCTTCCCTTCCCTTCCCTTCCCTTCCCTTCCCTTCCCTTCCCTTCCCAGAACCTTCCCTTCCCTTCCCTTCCCTTCCCTTCCCTTCCCTTCCCTTCCCTTCCCTTCCCTTCCCTTCCCTTCGCTTCCCTTCCCTTCCCTTCCCTTCCCTTCCCTTCCCTTCCCTTCCCTTCCCTTCCCTTCCCTTCCCTTCCCTTCCCTTCTCTTCCCTTCCCTTCCCTTCCCTTCCCTTCCCTTCCCTTCCCTTCCCTTCCCTTCCCTTCCATTCCCTTCCCTTCCCCTCCCAGAACCAACCCTTCCCTTCACGGAACCTTCCCTTCCCTTCCCTTCCTGGAACCTTCCCTTCCTGGAACCTTCCCTTCCCGGAACCTTCCCTTCCCTTCCCTTCCCAGAACCTTCCCTTCCCTTCCCTTCCCGGAACCTTCCTTTCCCTTGCCGGAACCTTCCCTTCCCTTCCCTTCCCTGCCCTTCCCTTCCCGGAACCTTCCCGGAACCTTCCCTTCCCTTCCCTTCCCTTCCCTTCCCTTCCCTTCCCTTCCCGGAACCCACCCGGAACCTTTCTGGAACCTTCCCGGAAACTTCCCGGAAACTTCCCTTCCCTTCCCGGAACCTTCCCTTCCCTTCCCTTCCCTTCCCTTCCCCTCCCTTCCCTTCCCTTCCCTTCCCGGAACCTTCCCGGAACCTTCCCTTCCCTTCCCTTCCCTTCCCTTCCCTTCCCTTCCCGGAACCTTCCCTTCCCGGAACCTTCCTTTCCCTTCCCTTCCCTTCCCTTCCCTTCCCTTCCCTTCCCTTCCCTTCCCGGAACGTTCCCTTCCGGGAACCTTGCCTTCCCTTCCCGGAACCATCCCTTCCCTTCCCTTCCCTTCCCTTCCCTTCCCTTCCCTTCCCTTCACTTCCCTTCGTTTCCTTTCCCGGAACCTTCCCTTCCCGGAACCTTCCCTTCCCCGAACCTGCCCTTCCCTTCCCGGAACCTTCCCTTCCCTTCCCTTCCCGGAATGTTCCCTCCCATTCCCTTCCCTTCCCTTCCCTTCCCTTCCCTTCCCTTCCCTTCCCGGAACCTTCCCTTCCCTTCCCTTTCTCGGAACCTTCCCTTCCCTTCCCTTCCCTTCCCTTCCCTTCCCTTCCCTTCCCTTCCCTTCCCGGAACCGTCCCTTCCCTTCCTTTCCCTTCCCGGAACCTTCCCTTCCTGGAACCTTCCCTTCCCTTCCCTTCCCTTCCCTTCCCTTCCCTTCCCTTCCCTTCACGGAACCTTCCCTTCCCGGAACCTTCCCTTCCCTTCCCATCCCGGAACCTTCCCTTCAAGGAATATTCCCTTCCCGGAACCTTCCCTTCCCTTCCCTTCCCGGAATCTTCCCTTCCCGGAAACTTCCCGGAACCTAACCGGAACGTTCCCGGATCCTTCCCTTCCCTTCCCGAAACCTTCCCTTCCCTTCCCTTTCCGGAACCTTCCCTTCCCAGAACCTTCCCTTCCCTTGCCTTCCCTTGCCTTGCCTTCCCTTCCCTTCCCTTCCCTTCCCTTCCCTTCCCTTCCCTTCCCTTCCCTTCCCTTCCCTTCCCTTCCCTTCCCTTCTCTTCCCTTCCCTTCCCTTTCCTTCCCTTCCCTTCCCTTCCCTTCCCTTCCCTTCCCTTCCCAGAACCAACCCTTCCCTTCACGGAACCTTCCCTTCCCTTCCCTTCCCTTCCCGGAACCTTCCCTTCCCAAAACCTCGCCTTCCCGGAACCTTCCCTTCCCGGAACTTTGCTTCCCTTCCCGGAGCCTTCCGTTCCCTTCCCTTCCCTTCCCTTCCCGTCCTGGAACCTTCCCTTCCTGGAACCATCCCTTCCCGGAACTTTCCCTTCCCTTCCCTTCCCAGAACCTTCCCTTCCCTTCCCTTCCCGGAACCTTCCCTTCCCTTCCCGGAACCTTCCCTTCCCTTCCCTTCCCTGCCCTTCCCTTCCCGGAACCTTCCCTTCCCGGAACCTTCCCTTCCCGGAACCTTCCCTTCCCTTCCATTCCCTTCCCGGAACCCTCCCGGAACCTTTCTGGAACCTTCCCGGAACCTTCCCGGAACCTTCCCGGAACCTTCCCTTCCCTTCCCGGAACTTTCCCAGAACCTTCCCTTCCCTTCCCTTCCCTTCCCTTCCCGGAACCCTCCCGGAACCTTTCTGGAACCTTCCCGGAACCTTCCCGGAACCTTCCCTTCCCTTCCCGTAACTTTCCCTTCCCTTCCCTTCCCTTCCCTTCCCTTCCCTTCCCTTCCCTTCCCTTCCCTTCCCTTCCCTTCCTGGAACCTTCCCGGAACCTTCCCGAACTTTCCCTTCCCGAACCTTCTCTTCCTGAACCTTCCCTTCCCTTCCCGAACCTTCCCTTGCCTTCCCTTACCGGAACCTTCCCTTCCCCGAAACTTCCCTTCCCTTCCCTTCCCTTCCCTTCCCAGAACCTTCCCTTCCCTTCCCTTCCCTTCCCTTCCCTTCCCTTCCCTTCCCACCCCTTCCCTTCCCGGAACCTTCCCTTCCCTTCCCTTCCCTTCCCTTCCCTTCCCTTCCCTTCCCTTCCCTTCCCTTCCCTTCCCTTCCCTTCCCTTCCCTTCCCTTCCCTTCCCTTCCGTTCCCTTCCCTTCCCAGAACCTTCCCTTCCCAGAACCTTCCCTTCCCTTTCCTTCCGTTCCCTTCCCTTCCCTTCCCGGAACCTTACCTTCCCTTCCCTTCCCGGAACCTTCCCTTCCCTTCCCTTCCCTTCCCTTCCCTTCCCTTCCCTTCCCTTCCCTTCCCGGAACCTTCCCTTTCCGGAACCTTCCCTTCCCAGAACCCACCCTTCACTTCCCGGAACCTTCCAGTCCCTTCCCTTCCCTTCCCTTCCCTTCCCTTCCCTTCCCTTCCCTTTCTCTTCCCTCTCCTTCCCTTCCCTTCCATTCCCTTCCCTTCCCTTCCCTTCCCTTCCCTTCCCTTCCCTTCCCTTCCCTCCCCTTCCCTTCCCTTCCCTTCCGTTCCCTTCCCTTCCCGGAACCTTCCCTTCCCAGAACCTTCCCTTCCCTTCCCTTCCCTTCCCTTCCCGGAACCTTACCTTCCCTTTCCCTTCCCTTCCCTTCCCTTCCCTTCCCTTCCCTTCCCAGAACCTTCCCTTCCCTTCCCTTCCCGGAACCTTCCCTCCCATTCCCTTCCCTTCCCTTCCCTTCCCTTCCCTTCCCTTCCCTTCCCTTCCCTTCCCTTCCCTTCCCTTCCCTTCGTTTCCTTTCCCGGAAACTTCCCGGAAACTTCCCTTCCCTTCCCTTCCCTTCCCTTCCCTTCCCTTCCCTTCCCGGAACCTTCCCTTCCTTCCCTTCCCTTCCCTTCCCTTCCCTTCCCTTCCCTTCCCTTCCCTTCCGTTCCCTTCCCTTCCCTTCCCTTCCCTTCCCTTCCCTTCCGTTCCCTTCCCTTCCCTTGCCTTCCCTTCCCTTCCCAGAACCTTCCCTTCCCTTCCCTTCCCTTCCCTTCCCTTCCCGGAACCTTCCCTTCCCTTCCCAGAACCTTCCCTTCCCTTCCCTTCCCTTCCCTTCCCTTCCCTTCCCAGAACCTTCCCTTCCCTTCCCTTCCCGGAACCTTCCCTTCCCTTCCCTTCCCGGAACCTTCCCTCCCATTCCCTTCCCTTCCCGGAACCTTCCCTTCCCTTCCCGGAACCTTCCCTTCCCTTCCCTTCCCTTCCCTTCCATTCCCTTCCCTTCCTTTCCCTTCCCTTCCAATCCCTTCCCTTCCCTTCCCTTCCCTTCCCTTCCCTTCGTTTCCTTTCCCGGAAACTTCCCGGAAACTTCCCTTTCCTTCCCGGAACCTTCCCTTCCCTTCCCTTCCCTTCCCCTCCCTTCCCTTCCCTTCCCTTCCCGGAACCTTCCCTTCCCTTCCCTTCCCTTCCCTTCCCTACCCTTCCCTTCCCTTCCCGGAACCTTCCCTTCCCGGAACCTTCCTTTCCCTTCCCTTCCCTTCCCTTCCCTTCCCTTCCCTTCCCTTCCCTTCCCGAAACGTTCCCTTCCGGGAACCTTGCCTTCCCTTCCCGGAACCATCCCTTCCCTTCCCTTCCCTTCCCTTCCCTTCCCTTCCCTTCCCTTCCCATCCCTTCCCTTCCCTTCCCTTCCCTTCACTTCCCTTCGTTTCCTTTCCCGGAATCTTCCCTTCCCGGAACCTTCCCTTCCCCGAACCTGCCCTTCCCTTCCCGGAACCTTCCCTTCCCTTCCCTTCCCGGAACCTTCCCTCCCATTCCCTTCCCTTCCCTTCCCTTCCCGGAACCTTCCCTTCCCTTCCCTTCCCTTCCCTTCCCTTCCCTTCCCTTCCCTTCCCTTCCATTCCCTTCCCTTCCCGGAACCTTCCCTTCCCTTCCCTTCGTTTCCTTTCCCGGAAACTTCCCGGAAACTTCCCTTCCCTTCCCGGAACCTTCCCTTCCCTTCCCTTCCCTTCCCCTCCCTTCCCTTGCCTTCCCTTCCCGGAACCTTCCCGGAACCTTCCCTTCCCTTCCCTTCCCTTCCCTTCCCTTCCCTTCCCTTCCCTTCCCTTCCCGGAACCTTCCCTTCCCGGAACCTTCCTTTCCCTTCCCTTCCCTTCCCTTCCCTTCCCTTCCCTTCCCTTCCCTTCCCTTCCCTTCCCTTCCCTTCGTTTCCTTTCCCGGAACCTTCCCTTCCCGGAACCTTCCCTTCCCCGAACCTGCCCTTCCCTTCCCGGAACCTTCCCTTCTCTTCCCTTCCCGGAATCTTCCCTCCCATTCCCTTCCCTTCCCTTCCCTTCCCTTCCCTTCCCTTCCCTTCCCTTCCCTTCCCTTCCCGGAACCTTCCCTTCCCTTCCCTTTCTCGGAACCTTCCCTTCCCTTCCCTTCCCTTCCCTTCCCTTCCCTTCCCTTCCCTTCCCTTCCCGGAACCGTCCCTTCCCTTCCTTTCCCTTCCCGGAACCTTCCCTTCCCGGAACCTTCCCTTCCCTTCCCTTCCCTTCCCTTCCCTTCCCTTCCCTTCCCGGACCCTTCCCTTCCCTTCCCATCCCGGAACCTTCCCTTCAAGGAATATTCCCTTCCCGGAACCTTCCCTTCCCTTCCCGGAATCTTCCCTTCCCGGAAACTTCCCGGAACCTACCCGGAACGTTCCCGGATCCTTCCCTTCCCTTCCCGAAACCTTCCCTTCCCTTCCCTTCCCTTCCCTTCCCTTCCCTTCCCTTCCCTTCCCTTCCCTTCCCTTCCCTTCCCTTCCCTTCCCTTCCCTTCCCTTCCCTTCCATTCCCTTCCCTTCTCTTCCCTTCCCTTCCCTTCCCTTCCCTTCCCTTCCCTTCCCTTCCCTTCCCTTCCCTTCCCTTCCCAGAACCAACCCTTCCCTTCACGGAACCTTCCCTTCCCTTCCCTTCCCTTCACGGAACCTTCCCTTCCCAAAACCTCCCCTTCCCGGAACCTTCCCTTCCCGGAACTTTGCTTCCCTTCCGGGAGCCTTCCGTTCCCTTCCCTTCCCTTCCCTTCCCTTCCTGGAACCTTCCCTTCCTGGAACCATCCCTTCCCGGAACTTTCCCTTCCCTTCCCTTCCCAGAACCTTCCCTTCCCTTCCCTTCCCGGAACCTTCCCTTCCCTTCCCTTCCCGGAACCTTCCCTTCCCTTCCCTTCCCTGCCCTTCCCTTCCCGGAACCTTCCGTTCCCGGAACCTTGCCGTCCCGGAAAATTCCCTTCCCTTCCCTTCCCTTCCCGAACCTTCCCTTCCCTTCCCTTCCCGGAACCTTTCCTTCCCCGAACCTTCCCTTCCCTTCCCTTCCCTTCCCTTCCCTTCCCTTCCCTTCCCTTCCCTTCCCAGAACCTTCCCTTCCCTTCCCTTGCCTTCCCTTCCCTTCCCTTCCCTCCCCTTCCCTTCCCGGAACCTTCCCTTCCCTTCCCTTCCCTTCCCTTCCCTTCCCTTCCCTTCCCTTCCCTTCCCTTCCCTTCCCTTCCCTTCCCTTCCCTTCCCTTCCCTTCCCTTCCCTTCCCTTCCCTTCCGTTCCCTTCCCTTCCCAGAACCATCCCTTCCCAGAACCTTCCCTTCCCAGAACCTTCCCTTCCCTTCCCTTCCCGGAACCTTACCTTCCCTTCCCTTCCCGGAACCTTCCCTTCCCTTCCCTTCCCTTCCCTTCCCTTCCCTTCCCTTCCCTTCCCGGAACCTTCACTTCCCGGAACCTTCCCTTCCCTTCCCGGAACCTTCCCTTCCTGGAACCTCCCCTTCCCGGAAGCTTCCCTTCCAGGAACTTTCCCTTGCCTTCCCGGAACCTTCCATTCCCGGAACCTTCCCTTCCCTTCCCGTCCCTTCCCTTCCCTTCCCTTCCCTTCCCTTCCCTTTCTCTTCCCTCTCCTTCCCTTCCCTTCCCTTCCCTTCCCTTCCCTTCCCTTCCCTTCCCTTCCCTCCCCTCCCCTTCCCTTCCCTTCCCTTCCCTTCCCTTCCCTTCCCTTCCCTTCCCTTCCCTTCCCTTCCCTTCCCAGAACCTTCCCTTCCCAGAACCTTCCCTTCCCTTCCCTTCCCTTCCCTTCCCTTCCCGGAACCTTACCTTCCCTTTCCCTTCCCTTCCCTTCCCTTCCCTTCCCTTCCCAGAACCTTCCCTTCCCTTCCCTTCCCGGAACCTTCCCTTCCCTTCCCTTCCCGGAACCTTCCCTCCCATTCCCTTTCCTTCCCTTCCCTTCCCGGAACCTTCCCTTCCCTTCCCTTCCCTTCCCTTCCCTTCCCTTCCAATCCCTTCCCTTCCCTTCCCTTCCCTTCCCTTCGTTTCCTTTCCCGGAAACTTCCCGGAACCTTCCCTTCCCTTCCCGGAATCTTCCCTTCCCGGAAACTTCCCGGAACCTAAACGGAACGTTCCCGGATCCTTCCCTTCCCTTCCCGAAACCTTCCCTTCCCTTCCCTTCCCGGAACCTTCCCTTCCCAGAACCTTCCCTTCCCTTGCCTTCCCTTCCCTTCCCTTCCCTTCCCTTCCCTTCCCTTCCCTTCCCTTCCCTTCCCTTCCCTTCCCTTCCCTTCCCTTCCCTTCTCTTCCCTTCCCTTCCCTTTCCTTCCCTTCCCTTCCCTTCCCTTCCCTTCCCTTCCCAGAACCAACCCTTCCCTTCACGGAACCTTCCCTTCCCTTCCCTTCCCTTCCCGGAACCTTCCCTTCCCGGAACCTTCCCTTCCCTTCCATTCCCTTCCCGGAACCCTCCCGGAACCTTTCTGGAACCTTCCCGGAACCTTCCCGGAACCTTCCCGGAACCTTCCCTTCCCTTCCCGGAACTTTCCCAGAACCTTCCCTTCCCTTCCCTTCCCTTCCCGGAACCCTCCCGGAACCTTTCTGGAACCTTCCCGGAACCTTCCCGGAACCTTCCCGGAACCTTCCCCTCCCTTCCCGTAACTTTCCCTTCCCTTCCCTTCCCTTCCCTTCCCTTCCCTTCCCTTCCCTTCCCTTCCCTTCCTGGAACCTTCCCGGAACCTTCCCGAACCTTCCCTTCCTGAACCTTCCCTTCCTGAACCTTCCCTTCCCTTCCCGAACCTTCCCTTCCCTTCCCTTCCCGGAACCTTCCCTTCCCCGAACCTTCCCTTCCCTTCCCTTCCCTTCCCTTCCCTTCCCTTCCCTTCCCAGAACCTTCCCTTCCCTTCCCTTCCCTTCCCTTCCCTTCCCTTCCCTTCCCTTCCCTTCCCACCCCTTCCCTTCCCGGAACCTTCCCTTCCCTTCCCTTCCCTTCCCTTCCCTTCCCGGAACCTTCCCTTCCCTTCCCTTCCCTTCCCTTCCCTTCCCTTCCCTTCCGTTCCCTTCCCTTCCCAGAACCTTCCCTTCCCAGAACCTTCCCTTCCCTTCCCTTCCCTTCCCTTCCCTTCCCTTCCCTTCCCGGAACCTTACCTTCACTTCCCTTCCCGGAACCTTCCCTTCCCAGAACCTTCCCTTCCCTTGCCTTCCCTTGCCTTCCCTTGCCTTCCCTTCCCTTCCCTTCCCTTCCCTTCCCTTCCCTTCCCTTCCCTTCCCTTCCCTTCCCTTCCCTTCCCTTCTCTTCCCTTCCCTTCCCTTTCCTTCCCTTCCCTTCCCTTCCCTTCCCTTCCCAGAACCAACCCTTCCCTTCACGGAACCTTCCCTTCCCTTCCCTTCCCTTCCCGGAACCTTCCCTTCCCAAAACCTCCCCTTCCCAGAACCTTCCCTTCCCGGAACTTTGCTTCCCTTCCCGGAGCCTTCCGTTCCCTTCCCTTCCCTTCCCTTCCCGTCCTGGAACCTTCCCTTCCTGGAACCATCCCTTCCCGGAACTTTCCCTTCCCTTCCCTTCCCAGAACCTTCCCTTCCCTTCCCTTCCCGGAACCTTCCCTTCCCTTCCCGGAACCTTCCCTTCCCTTCCCTTCCCTGCCCTTCCCTTCCCGGAACCTTCCCTTCCCGGAACCTTCCCTTCCCGGAACCTTCCCTTCCCTTCCATTCCCTTCCCGGAACCCTCCCGGAACCTTTCTGGAACCTTCCCGGAACCTTCCCGGAACCTTCCCGGAACCTTCCCTTCCCTTCCCGGAACTTTCCCAGAACCTTCCCTTCCCTTCCCTTCCCTTCCCTTCCCTTCCCGGAACCCTCCCGGAACCTTTCTGGAACCTTCCCGGAACCTTCCCGGAACCATCCCGGAACCTTCCCATCCCTTCCCGTAACTTTCCCTTCCCTTCCCTTCCCTTCCCTTCCCTTCCCTTCCCTTCCCTTCCTGGAACCTTCCCGGAACCTTCCCGAACCTTCCCTTCCCGAACCTTCCCTTCCTGAACCTTCCCTTCCCTTCCCGAACCTTCCCTTCCCTTCCCTTCCCGGAACCTTCCCTTCCACGAACCTTCCCTTCCCTTCCCTTCCCTTCTCTTCCCAGAACCTTCCCTTCCCTTCCCTTCCCTTCCCTTCCCTTCCCTTCCCTTCCCTCCCCTTCCCTTCCCTTCCCACCCCTTCCCTTCCCGGAACCTTCCCTTCCCTTCCATTCCCTTCCCTTCCCTTCCCTTCCCTTCCCTTCCCTTCCGTTCCCTTCCCATCCCAGAACCTTCCCTTCCCAGAACCTTCCCTTCCCTTCCCTTCCCTTCCCTTCCCTTCCCTTCCCTTCCCTTCCCTTCCCTTCCCTTCCCTTCCCGGAACCTTACCTTCCCTTCCCTTCCCGGAACCTTCCCTTCCCTTCCCTTCCCTTCCCTTCCCTTCCCTTCCCTTCCCTTCCCTTCCCTTCCCTTCCCGGAACCTTCCCTTTCCGGAACCTTCCCTTCCCAGAACCCACCCTTCACTTCCCGGAACCTTCCCTTCCCTTCCCTTCCCTTCCCGGAACTTTCCCTTCCCTTCCCGGAACCTTCCATTCCCGGAACCTTCCCTTCCCTTCCCGTCCCTTCCCTTCCCTTCCCTTCCCTTCCCTTCCCTTCCCTTCCCTTCCCTTTCTCTTCCCTCTCCTTCCCTTCCCTTCCCTTCCCTTCCCTTCCCTTCCCTTCCCTTCCCTTCCCTTCCCTCCCCTCCCCTTCCCTTCCCTTCCCTTCCCTTCCCTTCCCTTCCCTTCCCTTCCCGGAACCTTCCCTTCCCTTCCCTTCCGTTCCCTTCCCTTCCCAGAACCTTCCCTTCCCAGAACCTTCCCTTCCCTTCCCTTCCCTTCCCTTCCCGGAACCTTACCTTCCCTTTCCCTTCCCTTCCCTTCCCTTCCCTTCCCTTCCCAGAACCTTCCCTTCCCTTCCCTTCCCGGAACCTTCCCTCCCATTCCCTTCCCTTCCCTTCCCTTCCCTTCCCTTCCCTTCCCTTCGTTTCCTTTCCCGGAAACTTCCCGGAAACTTCCCTTCCCTTCCCTTCCCTTCCCTTCCCTTCCCTTCCCTTCCCTTCCCTTCCCTTCCCTTCCCTTCCCTTCCCTTCCCTTCCCTTCCCTTCGTTTCCTTTCCCGGAACCTTCCCGGAACCTTCCCGGAACCTTCCCTTCCCTTCCCGGAACTTTCCCAGAACCTTCCCTTCCCTTCCCTTCCCTTCCCGGAACCCTCCCGGAACCTTTCTGGAACCTTCCCGGAACCTTCCCGGAACCTTCCCGGAACCTTCCCCTCCCTTCCCGTAACTTTCCCTTCCCTTCCCTTCCCTTCCCTTCCCTTCCCTTCCCTTCCCTTCCCTTCCCTTCCCTTCCTGGAACCTTCCCGGAACCTTCCCGAACCTTCCCTTCCCGAACCTTCCCTTCCTGAACCTTCCCTTCCCTTCCCGAACCTTCCCTTCCCTTCCCTTCCCGGAACCTTCCCTTCCCCGAACCTTCCCTTCCCTTCCCTTCCCTTCCCTTCCCTTCCCTTCCCTTCCCAGAACCTTCCCTTCCCTTCCCTTCCCTTCCCTTCCCTTCCCTTCCCTTCCCTTCCCTTCCCACCCCTTCCCTTCCCGGAACCTTCCCTTCCCTTCCCTTCCCTTCCCTTCCCTTCCCTTCCCTTCCCTTCCCTTCCGTTCCCTTCCCTTCCCAGAACCTTCCCTTCCCAGAACCTTCCCTTCCCTTCCCTTCCCTTCCCTTCCCTTCCCTTCCCTTCCCGGAACCTTACCTTCACTTCCCTTCCCGGAACCTTCCCTTCCCAGAACCTTCCCTTCCCTTGCCTTCCCTTGCCTTCCCTTCCCTTCCCTTCCCTTCCCTTCCCT
>NW_026535807.1:22822500-22825000 GCF_028551555.1 Melozone crissalis | reverse complement strand
CCTTCCATTCCCGGAACCTTCCCTTCCCTTCCCGTCCCTTCCCTTCCCTTCCCTTCCCTTCCCTTCCCTTCCCTTCCCTTCCCTTCCCTTTCTCTTCCCTTCCCTTCCCTTCCCTTCCCTTCCCTCCCCGCCCCTTCCCTTCCCTTCCCTTCCCTTCCCTTCCCTTCCCTTCCCTTCCGTTCCCTTCCCTTCCCAGAACCTTCCCTTCCCAGAACCTTCCCTTCCCTTCCCTTCCCTTCCCTTCCCGGAACCTTACCTTCCCTTTCCCTTCCCTTCCCTTCCCTTCCCTTACCTTCCCTTCCCTTCCCTTCCCAGAACCTTCCCTTCCCTTCCCTTCCCGGAACCTTCCCTCCCATTCCCTTCCCTTCCCTTCCCTTCCCTTCCCTTCCCTTCCCTTCCCTTCCCTTCCCTTCCCTTCGTTTCCTTTCCCGGAAACTTCCCGGAAACTTCCCTTCCCTTCCCTTCCCTTCCCTTCCCTTCCCTTCCCTTCCCTTCCCTTCCCGGAACCTTCCCTTCCTTCCCTTCCCTTCCCTTCCCTTCCCTTCCCTTCCCTTCCCTTCCGTTCCCTTCCCTTCCCTTCCCTTCCCTTCCCTTCCGTTCCCTTCCCTTCCCTTCCCTTCCCTTCCCTTCCCTTCCCAGAACCTTCCCTTCCCTTCCCTTCCCTTCCCTTCCCTTCCCTTCCCGGAACCTTCCCTTCCCTTCCCAGAACCTTCCCTTCCCTTCCCTTCCCTTCCCTTCCCTTCCCTTCCCTTCCCTTCCCTTCCCTTCCCAGAACCTTCCCTTCCCTTCCCTTCCCGGAACCTTCCCTTCCCTTCCCTTCCTGGAACCTTCCCTTCCCTTCCCTTCCCTTCCCTTCCCTTCCCTTCCCTTCCCTTCCCGGAACATTCCCTTCCCTTCCCTTCCCTTCCCTTCCCTTCCCTTCCCTTCCCTTCCATTCCCTTCCCTTCCCTTCCCTTCCCTTCCAATCCCTTCCCTTCCCTTCCCTTCCCTTCGTTTCCTTTCCCGGAAACTTCCCGGAAACTTCCCTTCCCTTCCCGGAACCTTCCCTTCCCTTCCCTTCCCTTCCCCTCCCTTCCCTTCCCTTCCCTTCCCGGAACCTTCCCTTCCCTTCCCTTCCCTTCCCTTCCCTTCCCTTCCCTTCCCGGAACCTTCCCTTCCCGGAACCTTCCTTTCCCTTCCCTTACCTTCCCTTCCCTTCCCTTCCCTTCCCTTCCCGGAACGTTCCCTTCCGGGAACCTTGCCTTCCCTTCCCGGAACCATCCCTTCCCTTCCCTTCCCTTCCCTTCCCTTCCCTTCCCTTCCCTTCCCAGAACCTTCCCTTCCCTTCCCTTCCCGGAACCTTCCCTTCCCTTCCCTTCCGGGAACCTTCCCTCTCATTCCCTTCCCTTCCCTTCCCTTCCCTTCCCGGAACCTTCCCTTCCCTTCCCTTCCCTTCCCTTCCATTCCCTTCCCTTCCCTTGCCTTCCCTTCCAATCCCTTCCCTTCCCTTCCCTTCCCTTCCCTTCGTTTCCTTTCCCGGAATCTTCCCGGATACTTCCCTTCCCTTCCCGGAACCTTCCCTTCCCTTCCCTTCCCTTCCCCTCCCTTCCCTTCCCTTCCCTTCCCGGAACCTTCCCTTCCCTTCCCTTCCCTTCCCTTCCCTTCCCTTCCCGGAATCTTCCCTTCCCGGAACCTTCCCTTCCCCGAACCTGCCCTTCCCTTCCCGGAACCTTCCCTTCCCTTCCCGTCCCGGAACCTTCCCTCCCATTCCCTTCCCTTCCCTTCCCTTCCCGGAACCTTCCCTTCCCTTCCCTTCCCTTCCCTTCCCTTCCCTTCCCTTCCCTTCCATTCCCTTCCCTTCCCTTCCCTTCCCTTCCCTTCCCTTCCCTTCGTTTCCTTTCCCGGAAACTTCCCGGAAACTTCCCTTCCCTTCCCGGAACCTTCCCTTCCCTTCCCTTCCCTTCCCCTCCCTTCCCTTCCCTTCCCTTCCCGGAACCTTCCCGGAACCTTCCCTTCCCTTCCCTTCCCTTCCCTTCCCTTCCCGGAACCTTCCCTTCCCGGAACCTTCCTTTCCCTTCCCTTCCCTTCCCTTCCCTTCCCTTCCCTTCCCTTCCCTTCCCTTCCCTTCCCTTCCCTTCCCTTCCCTTCACTTCCCTTCGTTTCCTTTCCCGGAACCTTCCCTTCCCGGAACCTTCCCTTCCCCGAACCTGCCCTTCCCTTCCCGGAACCTTCCCTTCCCTTCCCTTCCCGGAATCTTCCCTCCCATTCCCTTCCCTTCCCTTCCCTTCCCTTCCCTTCCCTTGCCTTCCCGGAACCTTCCCTTCCCTTCCCTTTCTCGGAACCTTCCCTTCCCTTCCCTTCCCTTCCCTTCCCTTCCCTTCCCTTCCCGGAACCGTCCCTTCCCTTCCTTTCCCTTCCCGGAACCTTCCCTTCCCGGAACCTTCCCTTCCCTTCCCTTCCCTTCCCTTCCCTTCCCTTCCCTTCCCGGAACCTTCCCTTCCCTTCCCATCCCGGAACCTTC
>NW_026535807.1:22792500-22812500 GCF_028551555.1 Melozone crissalis | reverse complement strand
TTCCCTTCCCTTCCCTTCCCTTCCCTTCCCTTCCCGTCCCTTCCCTTCCCTTCCCTTCCCTTCTCTTCTCTTCCCTTCCCTTCCCTTCCCTTCCCTTCCCTTCCCTTCCCTTCCCTTCCCAGAACCAACCCTTCCCTTCACGGAACCTTCCCTTCCCTTCCCTTCCCTTCCCGGAACCTTCCCTTCCCAAAACCTCCCCTTCCCGGAACCTTCCCTTCCCGGAACTTTGCTTCCCTTCCCGGAGCCTTCCGTTCCCTTCCCTTCCCTTCCCTTCCCTTCCTGGAACCTTCCCTTCCTGGAACCATCCCTTCCCGGAACTTTCCCTTCCCTTCCCTTCCCAGAACCTTCCCTTCCCTTCCCTTCCCGGAACCTTCCCTTCCCTTCCCGGAACCTTCCCTTCCCTTCCCTTCCCTTCCCTGCCCTTCCCTTCCCGGAACCTTCCGTTCCCGGAACCTTGCCGTCCCGGAAAATTCCCTTCCCTTCCCTTCCCTTCCCTTCCCTTCCCGAACCTTCCCTTCCCTTCCCTTCCCGGAACCTTCCCTTCCCCGAACCTTCCCTTCCCTTCCCTTCCCTTCCCTTCCCTTCCCTTCCCTTCCCTTCCCTTCCCTTCCCTTCCCTTCCCAGAACCTTCCCTTCCCTTCCCTTCCCTTCCCTTCCCTTCCCTTCCCTTCCCTTCCCTCCCCTTCCCTTCCCGGAACCTTCCCTTCCCTTCCCTTCCCTTCCCTTCCCTTCCCTTCCCTTCCCTTCCCTTCCCTTCCCTTCCCTTCCCTTCCCTTCCCTTCCGTTCCCTTCCCTTCCCAGAACCTTCCCTTCCCAGAACCTTCCCTTCCCTTCCCTTCCCTTCCCTTCCCTTCCCGGAACCTTACCTTCCCTTCCCTTCCCGGAACCTTCCCTTCCCTTCCCTTCCCTTCCCTTCCCTTCCCTTCCCTTCCCTTCCCTTCCCGGAACCTTCCCTTTCCGGAACCTTCCCTTCCCAGAACCCACCCTTCACTTCCCGGAACCTTCCCTTCCCTTCCCTTCCCGGAACCTTCCCTTCCTGGAACCTCCCCTTCCCGGAAGCTTCCCTTCCCGGAACTTTCCCTTCCCTTCCCGGAACCTTCCATTCCCGGAACCTTCCTTTCCCTTCCCGTCCCTTCCCTTCCATTTCTCTTCCCTCTCCTTCCCTTCCCTTCCCTTCCCTTCCCTTCCCTTCCCTTCCCTCCCCTCCCCTTCCCTTCCCTTCCCTTCCCTTCCCTTCCCTTCCCTTCCCTTCCCTTCCCAGAACCTTCCCTTCCCAGAACCTTCCCTTCCCTTCCCTTCCCTTCCCTTCCCGGAACCTTACCTTCCCTTTCCCTTCCCTTCCCTTCCCTTCCCTTCCCTTCCCTTACCTTCCCAGAACCTTCCATTCCCTTCCCTTCCCGGAACATTCCCTCCCATTCCCTTCCCTTCCCTTCCCTTCCCTTCCCTTCCCTTCCCGGAACCTTCCCTTCCCTTCGTTTCCTTTCCCGGAAACTTCCCGGAAACTTCCCTTCCCTTCCCTTCCCTTCCCTTCCCTTCCCTTCCCGGAACCTTCCCTTCCCTTCCCTTCCCTTCCCTTCCCTTCCCTTCCCTTCCCTTCACTTCCCTTCGTTTCCTTTCCCGGAACCTTCCCTTCCCGGCACCTTCCCTTCCCCGAACCTGCCCTTCCCTTCCCGGAACCTTCCCTTCCCTTCCCTTCCCGGAACCTTCCCTCCCATTCCCTTCCCTTCCCTTCCCTTCCCGGAACCTTCCCTTCCCTTCCCTTTCTCGGAACCTTCCCTTCCCTTTCCTTCCCTTCCCTTCCCTTCCCTTCCCTTCCCAAAACCGTCCCTTCCCTTCCTTTCCCTTCCCGGAACCTTCCCTTCCCGGAACCTTCCCTTCCCTTCTCTTCCCTTCCCTTCCCTTCCCTTCCCTTCCCGGAACCTTCCCTTCCCGGAACCTTCCCTTCCCTTCCCATCCCGGAACCTTCCCTTCAAGGAATATTCCCTTCCCGGAACCTTCCCTTCCCTTCCCGGAATCTTCCCTTCCCGGAAACTTCCCGGAACCTACCCGGAACGTTCCCGGATCCTTCCCTTCCCTTCCCGAAACCTTCCCTTCCCTTCCCTTGCCGGAACCTTCCCTTCCCAGAACCTTCCCTTCCCTTCCCTTCCCTTCCCTTCCCTTCCCTTCCCTTCCCTTCCCGGAACCTTCCCTTCCCGGAACCTTCCCTTCCCGGAACCTTCCCTTCCCTTCCTTTCCCTTCCCGGAACCTTCCCTTCCCGGAACCTTCCCTTCCCTTCCCTTCCCTTCCCGGAAACTTCCCTTCCCTTCCCTTCCCTTCCCTTCCCTACCCAGAACCTTCCCTTCCCGGAACCTTCCCTTCCCTTCCCATCCCGGAACCTTCCCTTCAAGGAACATTCCCTTCCCAGAACCTTCCCTTCCCTTCCCGGAATCTTCCCTTCCCGGAAACTTCCCTGACCTACCCGGAACGTTCCCGGATCCTTCCCTTCCCTTCCCGAAACCTTCCCTTCCCTTCCCTTCCCGGAACCTTCCCTTCCCTTCCCTTCCCTTCCCTTCCCTTCCCTTCCCTTCCCTTCCCTTCCCAGAACCTTCCCTTCCCCTCCTGGAACCTTCCCTTCCCCTCCCTTCCCTTCCCTTCCCTTCCCTTCCCTTCCCTTCCCTTCCCTTCCCGGAACCTTCCCTTCCCTTCCCTTCCCTTCCCTTCCCTTCCCTTCCCTTCCCTTCCCTTCCCTTCCCTTCCCTTCCCTTCCCTTCCCTTCCCTTCCCTTCCCTTCCCTTCCCTTCCCTTCCCTTCCCAGAACCAACCCTTCCCTTCACGGAACCTTCCCTTCCCTTCCCTTCCCGGAACCTTCCCTTCCCGGAACCTCCCCTTCCCGGAACCTTCCCTTCCCGGAACTTTCCCTTCCCTTCCCGGAGCCTTCCGTTCCCTTCCCTTCCCTTCCCTTCCCTTCCTGGAACCTTCCCTTCTTGGAACCTTCCCTTCCCGGAACCTTCCTTTCCCTTCCCTTCCCAGAACCTTCCCTTCCCTTCCCTTCCCGGAACCTTCCCTTCCCTTCCCGGAACCTTCCCTTCCCTTCCCTTCCCTGCCCTTCCCTTCCCGGAACCTTCCGTTCCCGGAACCTTGCCGTCCCGGAAAATTCCCTTCCCTTCCCTTCCCTTCCCTTCCCTTCCCTTCCCGGAACCCTCCCGGAACCTTTCTGGAACCTTCCCGGAACCTTCCCGGAACCTTCCCTTCCCTTCCCGGAACCTTCCCTTCCCTTCCTTTCCCTTCTTTTCCCTTCCCTTCCTTTCCCTTCCCTTCCCTTCCCTTCCCTTCCCTTCCCTTCCCTTCCCTTCCCTTCCCGGAACTTTCCCTGAACCTTCCCTTCCCTTCCCTTCCCTTCCCTTCCCTTCCCTTCCCTTCCCTTCCCTTCCCGGAACTTTCCCTTCCCTTCCCTTCCCTTCCCTTCCCTTCCCTTCCCTTCCCTTCCCTTCCCTTCCCTTCCCTTCCCTTCCTGGAACCTTCCCGGAACCTTCCCTTCCCTTCCCGGAACCTTCCCTTCCGGAACCTTCCCTTCCTGGAACCTTACCTTCCCTTCCCTTCCTTTCCTTTCCCTTCCCGGAACCTTCCCTTCCCGGAACCTTCCCTTCCCCGAACCTGCCCTTCCCTTCCCTTCCCTTCCCTTCCCTTCCCGGAACCTTCCCTCCCTTTCCCTTCCCTTCCCTTCCCTTCCCTTCCCTTCCCTTCCCTTCCCTTCCCTTCGTTTCCTTTCCCGGAAACTTCCCGGAAACTTCCCTTCCCTTCCCTTCCCGGAACCTTCCCTTCCCTTCCCTTCCCGGAAACTTCCCTTCCCTTCCTTTCCCTTCCCTTCCCTTCCCTTCCCTTCCCTTCCCTTCCCTTCCCTTCCCGGAACTTTCCCGGAACCTTCCCGGAACCTTCCCGGAACCTTCCCTTCCCTTCCCTTCCCGGAACCTTCCCTTCCCTTCCCTTCCCTTCCCTTCCCTTCCCTTCCCTTCCCTTCCCGGAACGTTCCCTTCCGGGAACCTTGCCTTCCCTTCCCGGAACCTTCCCTTCCCTTCCCTTCCCTTCCCTTCCCTTCCTGGAAGCTTCCCTTCCAGGAACCTTCCCTTCCCGGAACCTTCCCTTCCCTTCCCTTCCCTTCCCTTCCCTTCCATTCCCTTCCCATCCCGGAACCTTCCCTTCACGGAACCTTCCCTTCCCGGAACCTTCCCTTCCCATCCCGGAATATTCCCTTCCCGGAAACTTCCCGGAACCTACCCGGAACGTTCCCGGATCCTTCCCTTCCCTTCCCGCAACCTTCCCTTCCCTTCCCTTCCCGGAACCTTCCCTTCCCAGAACCTTCCCTTCCCTTCCCTTCCCTTCTCTTCCCTTCCCTTCCCTTCCCGGAACCTTCCCTTCCCGGAAACTTCCCGGAACCTTCCCTGCCCTTCCCTTCCCGGAACATTCCCTTCCCTTCCCTTCCCTTCCCTTCCCTTCCCTTCCCTTCCCTTCCCTTCCCTTCCCTTCCTTCCCTTCCCTTCCCTTCCCGGAACCTTCCCTTCCCTTCCCAGAACCTTCCCTTCCCTTCCCTTCCCTTCCCTTCCCTTCCCTTCCCTTCCCTTCCCTTCCCTTCCCTTCCCTTCCCGGAACCTTCCCTTTCCGGAACCTTCCCTTCCCAGAACCCACCCTTCCCTTCCCGGAACCTTCCCTTCCCTTCCCTTCCCGGAACCTTCACTTCCTGGAACCTCCCCTTCCCGGAAGCTTCCCTTCCCGGAACTTTCCCTTCCCTTCCCGGAACCTTCCATTCCCGGAACCATCCCTTCCCTTCCCGGAACCTTCCCTTCCCTTCCCTTCCCTTCCCTTCCCTTCCCTTTCTCTTCCCTCTCCTTTCCTTCCCTTCCCTTCCCTTCCAGGAACCTTCCTTTCCCTTCCCTTCCCTTCCCTTCCCTTCCCTTCCCTTCCCTTCCCTTCCCTTCCCTTCCCTTCCCGGAACCTTCCCTTCCCTTCCCTTCTCGGAACCTTCCCTTCCCTTCCCTTCCCTTCCCTTCCCTTCCCTTCCCTTCCCTTCCCTTCCTTTCCCTTCCCTTCCCTTCCCGGAACCTTACCTTCCCTTCCCTTCCATTCCGTTCCCTTCCCTTCCATTCCGTTCCCTTCCCTTCCATTCCCTTCCCTTCCCTTCCCTTCCCTTCCCTTCCCTTCCCTTCCCTTCCCTTCCCTTCCCGGAACCTTCCCTTCCATTCCCTTCCCTTCTCTTCCCTTCCCTTCCCTTCCCTTCCCATCCCGGAACCTTCCCTTCCCTTCCCGGAACCTTCCCTTCCCTTCCCATCCCTTCCCTTCCCTTCCCTTCCCTTCCCTTCCCTTCCCTTCCCTTCCCTTCCCGGAACCGTCCCTTCCCTTCCTTTCCCTTCCCGGAACCTTCCCTTCCCTTCCCTTCCCTTCCCTTCCCTTCCCTTCCCAGAACCTTCCCTTCCCTTCCCTTCCCGGAACCTTCCCTTCCCTTCCCTTCCCGGAACCTTCCCTCCCATTCCCTTCCCTTCCCGGAACCTTCCCGGAACCTTCCCTTCCCTTCCCTTCCCTTCCCTTCCCTTCCAATCCCTTCCCTTCCCTTCCCTTCCCTTCCCTTCCCTTCGTTTCCTTTCCCGGAAACATCCCGGAAACTTCCCTTCCCTTCCCGGAACCTTCCCTTCCCTTCCCTTCCCTTCCCTTCCCTTCCCCTCCCTTCCCTTCCCTTCCCTTCCCGGAACCTTCCCTTCCCTTCCCTTCCCTTCCCTTCCCTTCCCTTCCCGGAACCTTCCTTTCCCTTCCCTTCCCTTCCCTTCCCTTCCCTTCCCTTCCCTTCCCTTCCCTTCCCTTCCCTTCCCTTCCCGGAACGTTCCCTTCCGGGAACCTTGCCTTCCCTTCCTGGAACCATCCCTTCCCTTCCCTTCCCTTCCCTTCCCTTCCCTTCCCTTCCCTTCCCTTCCCTTCACTTCCCTTCGTTTCCTTTCCCGGAACCTTCCCTTCCCGGCACCTTCCCTTCCCCGAACCTGCCCTTCCCTTCCCGGAACCTTCCCTTCCCTTCCCTTCCCGGAACCTTCCCTCCCATTCCCTTCCCTTCCCTTCCCTTCCCGGAACCTTCCCTTCCCTTCCCTTTCTCGGAACCTTCCCTTCCCTTTCCTTCCCTTCCCTTCCCTTCCCTTCCCTTCCCGGAACCGTCCCTTCCCTTCCTTTCCCTTCCCGGAACCTTCCCTTCCCGGAACCTTCCCTTCTCTTCCCTTCCCTTCCCTTCCCTTCCCGGAACCTTCCCTTCCCGGAACCTTCCCTTCCCTTCCCATCCCGGAACCTTCCCTTCAAGGAATATTCCCTTCCCGGAACCTTCCCTTCCCTTCCCGGAATCTTCCCTTCCCGGAAACTTCCCGGAACCTACCCGGAACGTTCCCGGATCCTTCCCTTCCCTTCCCGAAACCTTCCCTTCCCTTCCCTTGCCGGAACCTTCCCTTCCCAGAACCTTCCCTTCCCTTCCCTTCCCTTCCCTTCCCTTCCCTTCCCTTCCCTTCCCGGAACCTTCCCGGAACCTTCCCTTCCCGGAACCTCCCCTTCCCTTCCTTTCCCTTCCCGGAACCTTCCCTTCCCGGAACCTTCCCTTCCCTTCCCTTCCCGGAAACTTCCCTTCCCTTCCCTTCCCTTCCCTTCCCTACCCAGAACCTTCCCTTCCCGGAACCTTCCCTTCCCTTCCCATCCCGGAACCTTCCCTTCAAGGAACATTCCCTTCCCAGAACCTTCCCTTCCCTTCCCGGAATCTTCCCTTCCCGGAAACTTCCCTGACCTACCCGGAACGTTCCCGGATCCTTCCCTTCCCTTCCCGAAACCTTCCCTTCCCTTCCCTTCCCTTCCCTTCCCTTCCCTTCCCTTCCCTTCCCTTCCCAGAACCTTCCCTTCCCCTCCTGGAACCTTCCCTTCCCTTCCCTTCCCTTCCCTTCCCTTCCCTTCCCTTCCCTTCCCTTCCCTTCCCTTCCCTTCCCTTCCCAGAACCAACCCTTCCCTTCACGGAACCTTCCCTTCCCTTCCCTTCCCGGAACCTTCCCTTCCCGGAACCTCCCCTTCCCGGAACCTTCCCTTCCCGGAACTTTCCCTTCCCTTCCCGGAGCCTTCCGTTCCCTTCCCTTCCCTTCCCTTCCCTTCCTGGAACCTTCCCTTCTTGGAACCTTCCCTTCCCGGAACCTTCCTTTCCCTTCCCTTCCCAGAACCTTCCCTTCCCTTCCCTTCCCGGAACCTTCCCTTCCCTTCCCGGAACCTTCCCTTCCCTTCCCTTCCCTGCCCTTCCCTTCCCGGAACCTTCCGTTCCCGGAACCTTGCCGTCCCGGAAAATTCCCTTCCCTTCCCTTCCCTTCCCTTCCCTTCCCTTCCCTTCCCTTCCCGGAACCCTCCCGGAACCTTTCTGGAACCTTCCCGGAACCTTCCCGGAACCTTCCCTTCCCTTCCCGGAACCTTCCCTTCCCTTCCTTTCCCTTCTTTTCCCTTCCCTTCCTTTCCCTTCCCTTCCCGGCACCTTCCCTTCCCTTCCCTTCCCTTCCCTTCCCTTCCCTTCCCTTCCCTTCCCTTCCCGGAACTTTCCCTGAACCTTCCCTTCCCTTCCCTTCCCTTCCCTTCCCTTCCCTTCCCTTCCCTTCCCGGAACTTTCCCTTCCCTTCCCTTCCCTTCCCTTCCCTTCCCTTCCCTTCCCTTCCCTTCCCTTCCCTTCCTGGAACCTTCCCGGAACCTTCCCTTCCCTTCCCGGAACCTTCCCTTCCGGAACCTTCCCTTCCTGGAACCTTACCTTCCCTTCCCTTCCTTTCCTTTCCCTTCCCGGAACCTTCCCTTCCCGGAACCTTCCCTCCCCGAACCTGCCCTTCCCTTCCCTTCCCTTCCCTTCCCTTCCCGGAACCTTCCCTCCCTTTCCCTTCCCTTCCCTTCCCTTCCCTTCCCTTCCCTTCCCTTCCCTTCGTTTCCTTTCCCGGAAACTTCCCGGAAACTTCCCTTCCCTTCCCTTCCCGGAACCTTCCCTTCCCTTCCCTTCCCGGAAACTTCCCTTCCCTTCCTTTCCCTTCCCTTCCCTTCCCTTCCCTTCCCTTCCCTTCCCTTCCCGGAACTTTCCCGGAACCTTCCCGGAACCTTCCCGGAACCTTCCCTTCCCTTCCCTTCCCGGAACCTTCCCTTCCCTTCCCTTCCCTTCCCTTCCCGGAACGTTCCCTTCCGGGAACCTTGCCTTCCCTTCCCGGAACCTTCCCTTCCCTTCCCTTCCCTTCCCTTCCCTTCCCTTCCTGGAAGCTTCCCTTCCAGGAACCTTCCCTTCCCGGAACCTTCCCTTCCCTTCCCTTCCCTTCCCTTCCCTTCCATTCCCTTCCCATCCCGGAACCTTCCCTTCACGGAACCTTCCCTTCCCGGAACCTTCCCTTCCCATCCCGGAATATTCCCTTCCCGGAAACTTCCCGGAACCTACCCGGAACGTTCCCGGATCCTTCCCTTCCCTTCCCGCAACCTTCCCTTCCCTTCCCTTCCCGGAACCTTCCCTTCCCAGAACCTTCCCTTCCCTTCCCTTCCCTTCTCTTCCCTTCCCTTCCCTTCCCGGAACCTTCCCTTCCCGGAAACTTCCCGGAACCTTCCCTGCCCTTCCCTTCCCGGAACATTCCCTTCCCTTCCCTTCCCTTCCCTTCCCTTCCCTTCCCTTCCCTTCCCTTCCCTTCCCTTCCTTCCCTTCCCTTCCCTTCCCGGAACCTTCCCTTCCCTTCCCAGAACCTTCCCTTCCCTTCCCTTCCCTTCCCTTCCCTTCCCTTCCCTTCCCTTCCCTTCCCTTCCCGGAACCTTCCCTTTCCGGAACCTTCCCTTCCCAGAACCCACCCTTCCCTTCCCGGAACCTTCCCTTCCCTTCCCTTCCCGGAACCTTCACTTCCTGGAACCTCCCCTTCCCGGAAGCTTCCCTTCCCGGAACTTTCCCTTCCCTTCCCGGAACCTTCCATTCCCGGAACCATCCCTTCCCTTCCCGGAACCTTCCCTTCCCTTCCCTTCCCTTCCCTTTCTCTTCCCTCTCCTTTCCTTCCCTTCCCTTCCCTTCCAGGAACCTTCCTTTCCCTTCCCTTCCCTTCCCTTCCCTTCCCTTCCCTTCCCTTCCCGGAACCTTCCCTTCCCGGAACCTTCCCTTCCCTTCCCTTCTCGGAACCTTCCCTTCCCTTCCCTTCCCTTCCCTTCCCTTCCCTTCCCTTCCCTTCCTTTCCCTTCCCTTCCCTTCCCGGAACCTTACCTTCCCTTCCCTTCCATTCCGTTCCCTTCCCTTCCATTCCGTTCCCTTCCCTTCCATTCCCTTCCCTTCCCTTCCCTTCCCTTCCCTTCCCTTCCCTTCCCTTCCCTTCCCTTCCCTTCCCTTCCGTTCCCTTCCTTTCCCTTCCCTTACCTTCCAAGAACTTTCCCTTCCCTTCCCTTCCCTTCCCTTCCCTTCCCTTCCCTTCCCTTCCCTTCCCGGAACCTTCCCTTCCATTCCCTTCCCTTCTCTTCCCTTCCCTTCCCTTCCCTTCCCATCCCGGAACCTTCCCTTCCCTTCCCGGAACCTTCCCTTCCCTTCCCTTCCCTTCCCTTCCCTTCCCTTCCCTTCCCTTCCCTTCCCTTCCCTTCCCTTCCCTTCCCTTCCCGGAACCATCCCGGAACCTTCCCGGAACCTTCCCGAACCTTCCCTTCCCTTCCCGGAACCTTCCCTTCCCTTCCCTTCCTTTCCCTTCCCTTCCCTTCCCTTCCCAGAACCTTCCCTTCCGTTCCCTTCCCTTCCCTTCCCTTCCCTTCCCTTCCCTTCCCTTCCCTTCCCGGAACCTTCCCTTCCATTCCCTTCCCTTCTCTTCCCTTCCCTTCCCTTCCCTTCCCATCCCGGAACCTTCCCTTCCCTTCCCGGAACCTTCCCTTCCCTTCCCTTCCCTTCCCTTCCCTTCCCTTCCCTTCCCTTCCCCGAACCATCCCGGAACCTTCCCGGAACCTTCCCGAACCTTCCCTTCCCTTCCCGGAACCTTCCCTTCCCTTCCCTTCCTTTCCCTTCCCTTCCCTTCCCTTCCCAGAACCTTCCCTTCCGTTCCCTTCCCTTCCCTTCCCTTCCCTTCCCTTCCCTTCCCTTCCCTTCCCGGAACCTTCCCTTCCCGGAAACTTCCCGGATCCTTCCCTTCCTTTCCCTTCCCTTCCCTTCCCTTCCCTTCCCTTCCCTTCCCTTCCCTTCCCTTCCCTTTCCTTCCCAGAACCTTCCCTTCCCTTCCCTTCCCAGAACCTTCCCTTCCCTTCCCAGAACCTTCCCTTCCCAGAACCTTCCCTTCCCTTCCCAGAACCCACCCTTCCCTTCCCTTCCCTTCCCTTCCCTTCCCTTCCCTTCCCGGAACCTTCCCTTTCCGGAAACTTCCCTTCCCAGAACCCACCCTTCCCTTCCCGGAACATTCCCTTCCCTTCCCTTCCCGGAACCTTCCATTCCCGGAACCTTCCCTTCCCTTCCCTTCACGGAAGCTTCCCTTCCCGGAACTTTCCCTTCCCTTCCCGGAACCTTCCATTCCCGGAACCTTCCCTTCCCTTCCCTTCCCTTTCTCTTCCCACTCCTTTCCTTCCCTTCCCTTCCCTTCCAGGAACCTTCCTTTCCCTTCCCTTCCCTTCCCTTCCCTTCCCTTCCCTTCCCTTCCCTTCCCTTCCCTTCCCTTCCCTTCCCTTCCCTTCCCGGAACCTTCCCTTCCCTTCCCGGAACCTTCCCTTCCCTTCCCTTCTCGGAACCTTCCCTTCCCTTCCCTTCCCTTCCCTTCCCTTCCCTTCCCTTCCCTTCCCGGAACCTTCCCGGAACCTTCCCGGAACCTTCCCTTCCCTTCCCGGAACCTTCCCTTCCCTTCCCTTCCCTTCCCTTCCCGGAAACTTCCCTTCCCTTCCCTTCCCTTCCCTTCCCTTCCCTTCCATTCCCTTCCCTTCCCTTCCCTTCCCTTCCCTTCCCTTCCCTTCCCTTCCCTTCCCTTCCCTTCCCTTCTCTTCCCTTCCCTTTCCTTCCCTTCCCTTCCCTGCCCTTCCCTTCCCGGAACCTTCCGTTCCCTTAACCTTCCCGTGCCGGAAACTTCCCTTCCCTTCCCTTCCCTTCCCTTCCCTTCCCTTCCCTTCCGTTCCCTTCCCTTCCCTTCCCTTCCCTTCCCTTCCCTTCCCTTCCCAGAACTTTCCCTTCCCTTCCCTTCCCTTCCCTTCCCTTCCCTTCCCTTCCTTTCCCTTCCCTTCCCTTCCCGGAACCTTCCCTTCCCTTCCCTTCCCTTCCCTTCTCTTCCCTTCCCTTCCCTTCCCTTCCCATCCCGAAACCTTCCCTTCCCTTCCCTTCCCTTCCCTTCCCTTCCCTTCCCTTCCCTTCCCTTCCCGGAACCTTCCGGAACCTTCCCTTCCCTTCCCGGAACCTTCCCTTCCCTTCCCTTCCTTTCCATTCCCTTCCCTTCCCTTCCCTTCCCTTCCCAGAACCTTCCCTTCCCGGAACCTTCCCTTCCCTTCCCTTCCCTTCCCTTCCCTTCCCTTCCCGGAACCTTCCCGGAACCTTCCCGGAACCTTCCCTTCCCTTCCCGGAACCTTCCCTTCCCTTCCCTTCCTTTCCCTTCCCTTCCCTTCCCGGAACCTTCCCTTCCCTTCCCTTCCCTTCCCGGAACTTTCCCGGAACCTTCCCTTCCCGGAACCTTCCCTTCCCGGAACCTTCCCTTCCCGGAACCTTCCCTTCCCTTCCCAGAACCTTCCCTATCAGAACCTGCCCTTCCCTTCCCTTCCCTTCCCTTCCCTTCCCTTCCCTTCCCTTCCCTTCCCGAACCTTTCCTTCCCGAACCTTCCCTTCCCTTCCCTTCCCGTCCCTTCCCGGAAACTTCCCTTCCCGGAACCTTCCCTTCCCGGAACTCTCCCTTCCCGGAACCTTCCCTTACCTTCCCTTCCCTTCCCTTCCCTTCCCTTCCCTTCCCTTCCCTTCCCTTCCCTTCCCGGAACCTTCCCGGAACCTTCCCTTACCTTCCCAGAACCTTCCCTTCCCGAACCTTCTATTCCCGGAACCTTCCCTTCCCGGAACCTTCCCTTCCCTTCCCGGAACCTTCCCTTCCCTTCCCTTCCCTTCCCTTCCCGGAACCTTCCCTTTCGGGAAACTTCTCTTCCCAGAACCCACCCTTCCCTTCCCGGAACCTTCCCTTCCCTTCGCTTCCTGGAACCTTCCCTTCCTGGAACATCCCCTTCCCGGAAGCTTCCCTTCCCGGAACTTTCCCTTCCCTTCCCGGAACCTTCCATTCCCGGAACCTTCCCTTCCCTTCCCGTCCCTTCCCTTCCCTTCCCTTCCCTTTCTCTTCCCTCTCCTTTCTTTCCCGTCCCTTCCCTTCCCGGAACCTTCCCTTCCCTTCCCTTCCCTTCCCTTCCCTTCCCTTCCCTTCCCTTCCCTTCCCTTCCCTTCCCTTCCCTTCCCTCCCCTTCCCTGCCCGGAACCTTCCCTTCCCCAAACCTTCCCTTCCCTTCCCTTCCCTTCCCTTCCCTTCCCTTCCCTTCCCTTCCCTTCCCGGAACCTTCCCGTCCCTTCCCTTCCCTTCCCTTCCCTTCCCTTCCCTTCCCGGAACCTTCCCTTCCCGGAACATTCCTTTCCCTTCCCTTCCCTTCCCTTCCCTTCCCTTCCCTTCCCTTCCCTTCCCTTCCCTTCCCGGAACCTTCCCTTCCGGGAACCTTGCCTTCCCTTCCCGGAACCTTCCCTTCCCTTCCCTTCCCTTCCCTTCCCTTCCCTTCCCTTCCCTTCCCTTCCCTTCCCTTCCTTTCCTTTCCCGGGACCTTCCCTTCCCGGAACCTTCCCTTCCCCGAACCTGCCCTTCCCTTCCCGGAACCTTCCCTTCCCGGAACCTTCCCGGAACCTTCCCTCCCATTCCCTTCCCTTCCCTTCCCTTCCCTTCCCTTCCTTTCCCTTCCCTTCCCTTCGTTTCCTTTCCCGGAAACTTCCCGGAAACTTCCCTTCCCTTCCCAGAACCTTCCCTTCCCGGAAACTTCCCTTCCCTTCCCTTCCCAGAACCTTCCCTTCCCTTCCCTTCCCGGAACCTTCCCTTCCCGGAACCTTCCCTTCCCTTCCCTTCCCTTCCCTTCCCTTCCCTTCCCTTACCTTCCCTTCCCAGAACTTTCCCTTCCCTTCCCTTCCCTTCCCTTCCCTTCCCTTCCCTTCCCTTCCCTTCCCTTCCCGGAACCTTCCCGGAACCTTCCGGAACCTTCCCTTCCCTTCCCGGAACCTTCCCTTCCCTTCCCTTCCTTTCCCTTCCCTTCCCTTCCCGGAACCTTCCCTTCCGTTCCCTTCCCCTCCATTCCCTTCCCTTCCCTTCCCTTCCCTTCCCTTCCCTTCCCTTCCCAGAACCTTCCCTTCCCGGAACCTTCCCTTCCCTTCCCTTCCCTTCCCTTCCCTTCCCTTCCCTTCCCGGAACCTTCCCGGAACCTTCCCGGAACCTTCCCGGAACCTTCCCGGAACCTTCCCTTCCCTTCCCGGAACCTTCCCTTCCCTTCCCTTCCCTTCCCTTCCCTTCCCTTCCCGGAACCTTCCCTTCCCTTCCCTTCCCTTCCCGGAACTTTCCCGGAACCTTCCCTTCCCGGAACCTTCCCTTCCCTTCCCAGAACCTTCCCTATCAGAACCTGCCCTTCCCTTCCCTTCCCTTCCCTTCCCTTCCCTTCCCTTCCCTTCCCGAACCTTCCCTTCCCGAACCTTCCCTTCCCTTCCCTTCCCGTCCCTTCCCGGAAACTTCCCTTCCCGGAACCTTCCCTTACCTTCCCAGAACCTTCCCTTCCGAAACCTTCTATTCCCGGAACCTTCCCTTCCCGGAACCTTCCCTTCACTTCCCGGAACCTTCCCTTCCCTTCCCTTCCCTTCCCTTCCCTTCCCTTCCCGGAACCTTCCCTTTCGGGAAACTTCTCTTCCCAGAACCCACCCTTCCCTTCCCGGAACCTTCCCTTCCCTTCCCTTCCTGGAACCTTCCCTTCCTGGAACCTCCCCGTCCCGGAAGCTTCCCTTCCCGGAACTTTCCCTTCCCTTCCCGGAACCTTCCATTCCCCTAACCTTCCCTTCCCTTCCCTTCCCTTCCCTTCCCTTCCCTTCCCTTCCCTTCCCTTCCCTTCCCTTCCCTCCCCTTTGCTTCCCGGAACCTTCCCTTCCCCGAACCTTCCCTTCCCTTCCCTTCCCTTCCCCTCCCTTCCCTTCCCTTCCCTTCCCTTCCCTTCCCTTCCCTTCCCTTCCCTTCCCTTCCCTTCCCTTCCCTTCCCTTCCCTTCCCTTCCCTTCCCTTCCCTTTCCCTTCCCAGAACCTTCCCAGAACCTTCCCTTCCCTTCCCAGAACCTTCCCTTCCCTTCCCTTCCCGGAACCTTACCTTCCCTTCCCTTCCCGGAACCTTCCCTCCCATTCCCCTCCCTTCCCTTCCCTTCCCGGAACCCTCCCTTCCCTTCCCTTCCCTTCCCTTCCCTTCCCTTCCCTTCCCTTCCCTTCCCTTCCCTTCCCTTCCCTTCCCTTCCCTTACCTTCCCTTCCCTTCATTTCCTTTCCCGGAAATTCCCGGAATCTTCCCTTCCCTTCCCTTCCCTTCCCTTCCCTTCCCTTCCCTTCCCTTCCCGGAACCTTCCCTTCCCTTCCCTTCCCTTCCCTTCCCTTCCCGGAACCTTCCCTTCCCGGAACATTCCTTTCCCTTCCCTTCCCTTCCCTTCCCTTCCCTTCCCTTCCCTTCCCTTCCCTTCCCTTCCCTTCCCTTCCCGGAACCTTCCCTTCCGGGAACCTTGCCTTCCCTTCCCGGAACCTTCCCTTCCCGGAACCTTCCTTTCCCTTCCCTTCCCTTCCCTTCCCTTCCCTTCCCTTCCCTTCCCTTCCCTTCCCTTCCTTTCCTTTCCCGGAACCTTCCCTTCCCGGAACCTTCCCTTCCCCGAACCTGCCCTTCCCTTCCCGGAACCTTCCCTTCCCTTCCCTTCCCGGAACCTTCCCTCCCATTCCCTTCCCTTCCCTTCCCTTCCCAGAACCTTCCCTTCCCTTCCCTTCCCTTCCCTTCCCTTCCCTTCCTTTCCTTTCCCGGAACCTTCCCTTCCCGGAACCTTCCCTTCCCCGAACCTGCCCTTCCCTTCCCGGAACCTTCCCTTCCCTTCCCTTCCCAGAACCTTCCCTTCCCGGAAACTTCCCTTCCCTTCCCTTCCCTTCCCTTCCCTTCCCTTCCCTTCCCTTCCCTTCCCTTCCCTTCCCTTCCCTTCCCTTCCCGGAACCTTCCCTTCCCTTCCCTTCCCTTCCCCGAACGTTCCCTTCCCGGAACCATGCCTTCCCCTCCCGGAACCTTCCCTTCCCTTCCCTTCCCTTCCCTTCCCTTCCCTTCCCTTCCCTTCCCTTCCCTTCCCTTCCTTTCCCTTCCCGGAACCTTCCCTTCCCGGAACCTTCCCTTCCCTTCCCTTCCCTTCCCTTCCCTTTCCGGAACCTTCCCTTACCGGAACCTTCCCTTCCCGGAACCTTCCCTTCCCTTCCCATCCCGGAACCTTCCCTTCAAGGAACATTCCCTTCCCGGAACCTTCCCTTCCCTTCCCGGAATCTTCCCTTCCCGGAAACTTCCCGGAAACTACCCGGAACGTTCCCGGATCCTTCCCTTCCCTTCCCGAAACCTTCCCTTCCCTTCCCTTCCCTTCCATTCCCTTCCCTTCCCTTCCCAGAACCATCCCTTCCCTTCACGGAACCTTCCCTTCCCTTCCCTTCCCTTCCCGGAACCTTGCCTTCCCTTCCCGGAACCTTCCCTTCCCTTCCCTTCCTTTCCCTTCCCTTCCCTTCCCGGAACCTTCCCTTCCGTTCCATTCCCTTCCATTCCCTTCCCTTCCCTTCCCTTCCCTTCCCTTCCCTTCCCTTCCCTTCCCAGAACGTTCCCTTCCCTTCCCTACCCTTCCCTTCCCTTCCCTTCCCTTCCCTTCCCGGAACCTTCCCTTCCCTCCCCTTCCCTTCCCTTCCCTTCCCTTCCCTTCCCTTCCCTTCCCTTCCCTTCCCTTCCCTTCCCTTCCCTTCCCTTCCCTTCCCTTCCCTTCCCTTCCCTTCCCTCCCCTTCCCTTCCCTTCCCTTCCCTTCCCGGAACCTACCCGGAACCTTCCCGGAACCTTCCCTTCCCTTCCCGGAACCTTCCCTTCCCTTCCCTTCCTTTCCCTTCCCTTCCCTTCCCGGAACCTTCCCTTCCCTTCCCTTCCCGGAACCTTCCCTTCCCGGAACCTTCCCTTCCCGGAACCTTCCCTTCCCTTCCCGGAACCTTCCCTTCCCGGAACCTTCCCTTCCCGGAACCTTCCCTTCCCTTCCCATCCCGGAACCTTCCCTTCAAGGAACATTACCTTCCCGGAACATTCCCTTCCCTTCCCGGAATCTTCCCTTCCCGGAAACTTCCCGGAACCTACCCGGAACGTTCCCGGATCCTTCCCTTCCCTTCCCGAAACCTTCCCTTCCCTTCCCTTCCCTTCCCTTCCCTTCCCTTCCCTTCCCTTCCCTTCCCTTCCCTTCCCTTCCCTTCCCTTCCATTCCCTTCCCTTCCCTTCCCAGAACCAACCCTTCCCTTCACGGAACCTTCCCTTCCCTTCCCTTCCCGGAACCTTCCCTTCCCGGAACCTCCCCTACCCCGGAACCTTCCCTTCCCGGAACTTTCCCTTCCCTTCCCGGAGCCTTCCGTTCCCTTCCCTTCCCTTCCCTTCCCTTCCTGGAACCTTCCCTTCCTGGAACCTTCCCTTCCCGGAACCTTCCCTTCCCTTCCCTTCCCAGAACCTTCCCTTCCCTTCCCTTCCCGGAACCTTCCCTACCCTTCCCGGAACCCTCCCTTCCCTTCCCTTCCCTGCCCTTCCCTTCCCGGAACCTTCCGTTCCCGGAACCTTGCCGTCCCGGAAAATTCCCTTCCCTTCCCTTCCCTTCCCTTCCCTTCCATTCCCTTCCCTTCCCTTCCCTTCCCTTCCCTTCCCTTCTTTTCCCTTCCCAGAACCTTCCCTTCCCGGAACCTTCCCTTCCCTTCCCTTCCCTTCCCTTCCCTTCCCTTCCCTTCCCTTCCCTTCCCTTCCCTTCCCTTCCCTTCCCTCCCCTTCCCTTCCCGGAACCTTCCCTTCCCTTCCCTTCCCTTCCCTTCCCTTCCCTTCCCTTCCCTTCCCTTCCCTTCCCTTCCCTTCCCTTCCCTTCGTTTCCTTTCCCGGAAACTTCCCGGAAACTTCCCTTCCCTTCCCTTCCCTTCCCTTCCCTTCCCTTCCCTTCCCTTCCCGGAACCTTCCCTTCCTTCCCTTCCCTTCCCTTCCCTTCCCTTCCCTTCCCTTCCCTTCCCTTCCGTTCCCTTCCCTTCCCTTCCCTTCCCTTCCCTTCCGTTCCCTTCCCTTCCCTTCCCTTCCCGGAACCTTCCCTTCCCTTCCCAGAACCTTCCCTTCCCTTCCCTTCCCTTCCCGGAACCTTCCCTTCCCGGAACCTTCCCTTCCCTTCCCTTCCCTTCCCTTCCCTTCCCTTCCCTTCCCAGAACCTTCCCTTCCCTTCCCTTCCCGGAACCTTCCCTTCCCTTCCCTTCCCGGAACCTTCCCTCCCATTCCCTTCCCTTCCCTTCCCTTCCCGGAACCTTCCCTTCCCTTCCCTTCCCTTCCCTTCCCTTCCCTTCCCTTCCCTTCCCTTCCCTTCCCTTCCCTTCGTTTCCTTTCCCGGAAACTTCCCGGAAACTTCCCTTCCCTTCCCGGAACCTTCCCTTCCCTTCCCTTCCCTTCCCCTCCTTTCCCTTCCCTTCCCTTCCCGGAACCTTCCCGGAACCTTCCCTTCCCTTCCCTTCCCTTCCCTTCCCTTCCCTTCCCTTCCCGGAACCTTCCCTTCCCTTCCCTTCCCTTCCCTTCCCTTCCCGGAACCTTCCCTTCCTTCCCTTCCCTTCCCTTCCCTTCCCTTCCCTTCCCTTCCCTTCCCTTCCCTTCCCTTCCCTTCCCTTCCCTTCCCTTCCCTTCCCTTCCCTTCCCTTCCCTTCCCTTCCCTTCCCTTCCCTTCCCTCCCCTTCCCTTCCCTTCCCTTCCCTTCCCTTCCCTTCCCTTCCCTTCCCATCCCTTCCCTTCCCTCCCCTTCCCTTCCCTTCCCTTCCCTTCCCGGAACCTACCCGGAACCTTCCCGGAACCTTCCCTTCCCTTCCCGGAACCTTCCCTTCCCTTCCCTTCCTTTCCCTTCCCTTCCCTTCCCCTCCCTTCCCTTCCCTTCCCTTCCCGGAACCTTACCGGAACCTTCCCTTCCCTTCCCTTCCCTTCCCTTCCCGGAACCTTCCCTTCCCTTCCCTTCCCTTCCCGGAACCTTCCCTTCCTTCCCTTCCCTTCCCTTCCCTTCCCTTCCCTTCCCTTCCCTTCCCTTCCCTTCCCTTCCCTTCCCTTCCCTTCCCTTCCCTTCCCTTCCCTTCCCTTCCCTTCCCTCCCCTTCCCTTCCCTTCCCTTCCCTTCCCTTCCCTTCCCTTCCCTTCCCTCCCCTTCCCTTCCCGGAACCTTCCCTTCCCGGAACCTACCCGGAACCTTCCCGGAACCTTCCCTTCCCTTCCCGGAGCCTTCCCTTCCCTTCCCTTCCTTTCCCTTCCCTTCCCTTCCCGGAACCTTCCCTTCCCTTCCCTTCCCGGAACCTTCCCTTCCCGGAACCTTCCCTTCCCGGAACCTTCCCTTCCCGGAACCTTCCCTTCCCTTCCCGGAACCTTCCCTTCCCGGAACCTTAACTTCCCGGAACCTTCCCTTCCCTTCCCATCCCGGAACCTTCCCTTCAAGGAACATTCCCTTCCCGGAACATTCCCTTCCCTTCCCGGAATCTTCCCTTCCCGGAAACTTCCCGGAACCTACCCGGAACGTTCCCGGATCCTTCCCTTCCCTTCCCGAAACCTTCCCTTCCCTTCCCTTCCCTTCCCTTCCCTTCCCTTCCCTTCCCTTCCCTTCCTTTCCCTTCCCTTCCCTTCCCTTCCATTCCCTTCCCTTCCCTTCCCAGAACCAACCCTTCCCTTCACGGAACCTTCCCTTCCCTTCCCTTCCCGGAACCTTCCCTTCCCGGAACCTCCCCTACCCCGGAACCTTCCCTTCCCAGAACTTTCCCTTCCCTTCCCGGAGCCTTCAGTTCCCTTCCCTTCCCTTCCCTTCCCTTCCTGGAACCTTCCCTTCCTGGAACCTTCCCTTCCCGGAACCTTCCCTTCCCTTCCCTTCCCAGAACCTTCCCTTCCCTTCCCTTCCCGGAACCTTCCCTACCCTTCCCGGATCCCTCCCTTCCCTTCCATTCCCTGCCCTTCCCTTCCCGGAACCTTCCGTTCCCAGAACCTTGCCGTCCCGGAAAATTCCCTTCCCTTCCCTTCCCTTCCCTTCCCTTCCCTTCCCGGAACCTTCCCTTCCCTTCCCTTCCCTTCTTTTCCCTTCCCAGAACCTTCCCTTCCCGGAACCTTCCCTTCCCTTCCCTTCCCTTCCCTTCCCTTCCCTTCCCTTCCCGGAACCCTCCCGGAACCTTCCTGGAACCTTCCCGGAACCTTCCCGGAACCTTCCCTTCCCTTCCCTTCCCTTCCCTTCCCTTCCCTTCCCTTCCCTTCCATTCCCTTCCCTTTCTCATCCCTTCCCTTCCCGGAACCTTCCTTTCCCTTCCTTTCCCTTCTTTTCCCTTCCCGGAACCTTCCCGGAACCTTCCCTTCCCGGAACCTTCCCTTCCCTTCCCTTCCCTTCCCTTCCCTTCCCTTCCCTTCCCTTCCCTTCCCTTCCCTTCCCTTCCCTCCCCTTCCCTTCCCGGAACCTTCCCTTCCCTTCCCTTCCCTTCCCTTCCCTTCCCTTCCCTTCCCTTCCCTTCCCTTCCCTTCCCTTCCCTTCCCTTCCCTTCCCGGAACCTTCCCTTCCCTTCCCTTCCCTTCCCTTCCCTTCCCTTCCCTTCCCTTCCCTTCCCTTCCCTTCCCTTCCCTTCCCTTCCCTTCGTTTCCTTTCCCGGAAACTTCCCGGAAACTTCCCTTCCCTTCCCTTCCCTTCCCTTCCCTTCCCTTCCCGGAACCTTCCCTTCCTTCCCTTCCCTTCCCTTCCCTTCCCTTCCCTTCCCTTCCCTTCCC
>NW_026535807.1:22782500-22785000 GCF_028551555.1 Melozone crissalis | reverse complement strand
TCCCTTCCCGGAACCCTCCCGGAACCTTTCTGGAACCATCCCGGAACCTTCCCTGAACCTTCCCGGAACCTTCCCTTCCCTTCCCGGAACTTTCCCAGAACCTTCCCTTCCCTTCCCTTCCCTTCCCTTCCCTTCCCGGAACCCTCCCGGAACCTTTCTGGAACCTTCCCGGAACCTTCCCGGAACCTTCCCGGAACCTTCCCTTCCCTTCCCGTAACTTTCCCTTCCCTTCCCTTCCCTTCCCTTCCCTTCCCTTCCCTTCCCTTCCCTTCCCTTCCCTTCCTGGAACCTTCCCGGAACATTCCCGAACCTTCCCTTCCCTTCCCTTCCCTTCCTGAACCTTCCCTTCCCTTCCCGAACCTTCCCTTCCCTTCCCTTCCCGGAACCTTCCCTTCCCCGAACCTTCCCTTCCCTTCCCTTCCCTTCCCTTCCCTTCCCTTCCCTTCCCTTCCCTTCCCGGAACCTTCCCTTCCCTTCCCATCCCTTCCCTTCCCTTCCCTTCCCTTCCCGGAACCTTCCCTTCCCTTCCCGGAACCTTCCCTCCCATTCCCTTCCCTTCCCTTCCCTTCCCTTCCCTTCCCTTCCCGGAACCTTCCCTTCCTTCCCTTCCCTTCCCTTCCCTTCCCTTCCCTTCCCTTCCCTTCCCTTCCCTTCCCTTCCCGGAACCTTCCCTTCCTTCCCTTCCCTTGCCTTCCCTTCCCTTCCCTTCCCTTCCCTTCCCTTCCCTTCCCTTCCATTCCCTTCCCTTCCCTTCCCTTCCCTTCCCTTCCCTTCCCTTCCCGGAACCTCCCCTTCCCTTCGTTTCCTTTCCCGGAAACTTCCCGGAAACTTCCCTTCCCTTCCCGGAACCTTCCCTTCCCTTCCCTTCCCTTCCCTTCCCTTCCCTTCCCTTCCCTTCCCTTCCCTTCCCTTCCCTTCCCTTCTCTTCCCTTCCCTTCCCTTCCCTTCCCTTCCCTTCCCTTCCCTTCCCTTCCCTTCCCTTCCCTTCCCTTCCCAGAACCAACCCTTCCCTTCACGGAACCTTCCCTTCCCTTCCCTTCCCTTCCCGGAACCTTCCCTTCCCAAAACATCCCCTTCCCGGAACCTTCCCTTCCCGGAACTTTGCTTCCCTTCCCGGAGCCTTCCGTTCCCTTCCCTTCCCTTCCCTTCCCTTCCTGGAACCTTCCCTTCCTGGAACCATCCCTTCCCGGAACTTTCCCTTCCCTTCCCTTCCCAGAACCTTCCCTTCCCTTCCCTTCCCGGAACCTTCCCTTCCCTTCCCGGAACCTTCCCTTCCCTTCCCTTCCCTGCCCTTCCCTTCCCGGAACCTTCCGTTCCCGGAACCTTGCCGTCCCGGAAAATTCCCTTCCCTTCCCTTCCCTTCCCTTCCCTTCCCGGAACCTTCCCTTCCCGGAACCTTCCCTTACCGGAACCTTCCCTTCCCTTCCCTTCCCTTCCCTTCCCTTCCCTTCCCTTCCCTTCCCTTCCCGGAACCCTCCCGGAACCTTTCTGGAACCATCCCGGAACCTTCCCGGAACCTTCCCGGAACCTTCCCTTCCCTTCCCGGAACTTTCCCAGAACCTTCCCTTGCCTTCCCTTCCCTTCCCTTCCCGGAACCCTCCCGGAACCTTTCTGGAACCTTCCCGGAACCTTCCGGGAACCTTCCCGGAACCTTCCCTTCCCTTCCCGTAACTTTCCCTTCCCTTCCCTTCCCTTCCCTTCCCTTCCCTTCCTTTCCTTCCCTTCCCTTCCTGGAACCTTCCCGGAACATTCCCGAACCTTCCCTTCCCGAACCTTCCCTTCCTGAACCTTCCCTTCCCTTCCCGAACCTTCCCTTCCCTTCCCTTCCCGGAACCTTCCCTTTCCCGAACCTTCCCTTCCCTTCCCTTCCCTTCCCGGAACCTTCCCTTCCCTTCCCTTCCCTTCCCTTCCCTTCCCGGAACCTTCCCTTCCCTTCCCGGAACCTTCCCTCCCATTCCCTTCCCTTCCCTTCCCTTCCCTTCCCTTCCCTTCGTTTCCTTTTCCGGAAACTTCCCGGAAACTTCCCTTCCCTTCCCGGAACCTTCCCTTCCCTTCCCTTCCCTTCCCTTCCCTTCCCTTCCCTTCCCTTCCCGGAACCTTCCCTTCCTTCCCTTCCCTTCCCTTCCCAGAACCTTCCCTTCCCTTCCCTTCCCTTCCCTTCCCTTCCCTTCCCTTCCCTTCCCTTCCCTTCCCTTCCCTTCCCTTCCCTTCCCTTCCCTTCCCTTCCATTCCCTTCCCTTCCCTTCCCTTCCCTTCCCTTCCCTTCCCTTCCCTTCCCGGAACCTTCCCTTCCCTTCGTTTCCTTTCCCGGAAACTTCCCGGAAACTTCCCTTCCCTTCCCGGAAACTTCCCTTCCCTTCCCTTCCCTTCCCTTCCCCTCCCTTCCCTTCCCTTCCCTTCCCTTCCCGGAACCTTCCCGGAACCTTACCTTCCCTTCCCTTCCCTTCCCTTCCCTTCCCTTCCCTTCCCGGAACGTTCCCTTCCGGGAACATTGCCATCC